>NC_052327.1:56141599-56286599 GCF_016432855.1 Salvelinus namaycush | reverse complement strand
CTAGTTCCTAGTTCCTAGTTCCTAGTTCCTACCCCATACCAAAATACCGATGTTTGAAAGTTCCAATGTAAAATAGCACTCTTTTTGTCTAAATTCATCTTTATTTGCCATAATTATTGAAAAAAAAACATGTATTATCTTTTACAATGAGAACCAAACATGCTTTACTATCCTCTAAACAAGAAAATTAGCCTTGTATTTTTATATACTGTAGTTGACACATGATGATGCTTAATTGACTAATGGTTTTCTCTCACCAGTACCTTGCACTTAACACATGTAGCAATATTTACACTTAATAAAAAAATACACAGTATTTGTTAAGTAAAACTTGTTCATTTCCTTGCTGGTTGATGCTCCATTTTGTACAATATATATGCTGTACAGTAAAGAAATATTAAAACAAACAAAAAACTCTTTTAGATATACATTATTTATTTTTACCATTTTGTAATTTAGACGCTATACTGTAGTTACTATATTGCCAGAATTACTGGAAGTGCCTATTGGTATTATGTGTACTATACAGTGAATATGTTTTGAGATCAGTAGAAGTTGTCACACGATGAACAATGTGGATGTTGTGATGTGAAATACATTGAATTACAATACTTTAATTTCTGTGGTACTTGGGCCTCTGTGTATTTTTTCCTGCTTGAATATTCAAATGTACACTGATCAAAAATATAAACGAAACATGTAACAATTTCTAAGGTTATATTGAGTTACAGTTCATGTAAGGAAATCAGTCAATTGAAATAAATTAATTAGACTCTAATCTATGGTTTTTACATGATTGGGAATACAGATGTGCATCTGTTGGTTACAGATACCGTAAAAGAAACGGGCCTCAGGATCTCATTGCGGTAATTTTGTGCATTGAAATTGCCAATCGATCAAATGCAATTGTGTTTGTTGTCCGTAGCTTATGCCTGCCCGTACCATAACCCCACTGCCACCATGGGGCACTCTGTTCACAACGTTGACATCAGCAAACCGCTTGCCCACACGACGCCATACACATGGTCTACGGTTGGACGTACTGCCTAATTCTCTAAAACAACGTTGGAGGCGGCTTATGGTATAGAAATTAGCAACCAATTCTCTGCCAACAGCTCTGGTGGACATTCCTACAGTCAGCATGCCAATTGCGTGCTCCCTCAAAACATTTTTAAGTGGCCTTTAATTGTCCCTAGTACAAGGTGCACCTGTGTAATGATCATGCTGTTTAATCAGCGTCTTGATAAGCCACACCTGTCAGGTGGATGGATTATAATTTTGGGGTTTAGTGGTTAGAGCGTTGGGACATGTACCTCAAGGTAGCTGGACCAAATCCCTGATCTGACAATGTAAAAATCTGTTGTTATGCCCCTCAACAAGGCAAGTAACCCACTGTTCCCTGGTAGGCCATCATTGTAAATAAGAATTTGTTATTATTAACTGACTTGACAAGTTAAATTTAAAAAATCTTGGCAAAGGATGAATGCTCAATAACAGGGATGTAAACGAATTTGACAGAAATATGCTTTTTGTGCGTATGTAAAATTTCTGGTATCTTTTATTTCAGTTCATGAAACAAGGGACCAACACTTTACATGTTGTGTTTATATTTTTGATCATTGTACATGCATATAAGTATATGTATATATATAAATATATACATATATATATATATATAAATAAATATATATCTGTCTTCTTTGCCATCTGAAGATTGGCTGATTTTTATTGAGAGTGTAACGCTTAACATTAATAATATATGCCATTTATTTATCCAAAGCGACTTACAGACATGTGTGCATATATTTTACATACTGGTAATGTTGGGAATGAAACTCACTATCCTGGCATTGAAAGCACCATGCTCTACCAACTGAGTTACGGAGGACCACAAGCACCATGCTCTACTAACTGAGTTACGGACCACAAGCACCATGCTCTACTAACTGAGTTATGGAGGACCACAAGCACCATGCTCTACTAACTGAGTTACGGACCACAAGCACCATGCTCTACTAACTGAGTTACGGACCACAAGCACCATGCTCTACTAACTGAGTTATGGACCACAAGCACCATGCTCTACTAACTGAGATATGGAGGACCACAAGCACCATGCTCTACTAACTGAGTTATGGACCACAAGCACCATGCTCTACTAACTGAGTTATGGACCACAAGCACCATGCTCTACTAACTGAGTTATGGAGGACCACAAGCACCATGCTCTACTAACTGAGTTACGGACCACAAGCACCATGCTCTACTAACTGAGTTATGGACCACAAGCACCATGCTCTACTAACTGAGTTACGGACCACAAGCACCATGCTCTACTAACTGAGTTATGGACCACAAGCACCATGCTCTACTAACTGAGTTATGGACCACAAGCACCATGCTCTACTAACTGAGTTACGGACCACAAGCACCATGCTCTACTAACTGAGTTACGGACCACAAGCACCATGCTCTACTAACTGAGATACGGACCACAAGCACCATGCTCAACTAACTGAGTTATGGACCACACGCACCATGCTCTACTAACTGAGTTATGGACCACAAGCACCATGCTCTACTAACTGAGTTACGGACCACCAGCACCATGCTCTACTAACTGAGTTACGGACCACAAGCACCATGCTCTACTAACTGAGATACGGACCACAAACACCATGCTCAACTAACTGAGTTACGGACCACACGCACCATGCTCTACTAACTGAGTTATGGACCACAAGCACCATGCTCTACTAACTGAGTTATGGACCACAAGCACCATGCTCTACTAACTGAGATACGGACCACAAGCACCATGCTCTACTAACTGAGTTACGGACCACAAGCACCATGCTCTACTAACTGAGTTATGGACCACCAGCACCATGCTCTACTAACTGAGATATGGGGGACCACAAGCACCATGCTCTACTAACTGAGATATGGACCACAAGCACCATGCTCTACTAACTGAGTTATGGACCACAAGCACCATGCTCTACTAACTGAGTTATGGACCACAAGCACCATGCTCTACTAACTGAGTTATGGGGGACCACAAGCACCATGCTCTACTAACTGAGTTATGGACCACAAGCACCATGCTCTACTAACTGAGTTATGGACCACAAGCACCATGCTCTACTAACTGAGTTATGGGGGACCACAAGCACCATGCTCTACTAACTGAGTTATGGACCACAAGCACCATGCTCTACTAACTGAGTTACGGAGGACCACAAGCACCATGCTCTACTAACTGAGTTACGGACCACCAGCACCATGCTCTACTAACTGAGTTACGGACCACAAGCACCATGCTCTACTAACTGAGTTACGGACCACAAGCACCATGCTCTACTAACTGAGTTATAGACCACAAGCACCATGCTCTACTAACTGAGTTATGGACCACAAGCACCATGCTCTACTAACTGAGTAATGGAGGACCACAAGCACCATGCTCTACTAACTGAGTTATGGACCACAAGCACCATGCTCTACTAACTGAGTAATGGACCACAAGCACCATGCTCTACTAACTGAGTAATGGACCACAAGCACCATGCTCTACTAACTGAGTAATGGAGGACCACAAGCACCATGCTCTACTAACTGAGTAATGGACCACAAGCACCATGCTCTACTAACTGAGTAATGGACCACAAGCACCATGCTCTACTAACTGAGTAATGGAGGACCACAAGCACCATGCTCTACTAACTGAGTTATGGACCACAAGAACCATGCTCTACTAACTGAGTTACGGACCACCAGCACCATGCTCTACTAACTGAGTTACGGACCACACGCACCATGCTCTACTAACTGAGTTATGGACCACAAGCACCATGCTCTACTAACTGAGTTATGGGGGACCACAAGCACCATGCTCTACTAACCGAGTTACGGACCACAAGCACCATGCTCTACTAACTGAGTTATGGACCACAAGCACCATGCTCTACTAACTGAGTTACGGAGGACCACCAGCACCATGCTCTACTAACTGAGTTACGGACCACAAGCACCATGCTCTACTAACTGAGTTACGGACCACAAGCACCATGCTCTACTAACTGAGTTATGGACCACACGCACCATGCTCTACTAACTGAGTTATGGACCACAAGCACCATGCTCTACTAACTGAGTTACGGACCACCAGCACCATGCTCTACTAACTGAGTTACGGACCACAAGCACCATGCTCTACTAACTGAGTAATGGACCACAAGCACCATGCTCTACTAACTGAGATACGGACCACAAGCACCATGCTCTACTAACTGAGTTACGGACCACAAGCACCATGCTCTACTAACTGAGTTATGGACCACCAGCACCATGCTCTACTAACTGAGTTATGGGGGACCACAAGCACCATGCTCTACTAACTGAGTTACGGACCACAAGCACCATGCTCTACTAACTGAGTTATGGACCACCAGCACCATGCTCTACTAACTGAGATATGGGGGACCACAAGCACCATGCTCTACTAACTGAGATATGGGGGACCACAAGCACCATGCTCTACTAACTGAGTTATGGGGGACCACAAGCACCATGCTCTACTAACTGAGTTATGGAGGACCACAAGCACCATGCTCTACTAACTGAGTTACGGACCACAAGCACCATGCTCTACTAACTGAGTTATGGACCACAAGCACCATGCTCTACTAACTGAGTTATGGACCACAAGCACCATGCTCTACTAACTGAGTTATGGACCACAAGCACCATGCTCTACTAAACGAGATACGGACCACAAGCACCATGCTCTACTAACTGAGTTATGGACCACAAGCACCATGCTCTACTAACTGAGTTATGGACCACAAGCACCATGCTCTACTAACTGAGTTATGGACCACAAGCACCATGCTCTACTAACTGAGTAATGGACCACAAGCACCATGCTCTACTAACTGAGTTACGGACCACAAGCACCATGCTCTACTAACTGAGTTATGGACTACAAGCACCATGCTCTACTAACTGAGATATGGACCACAAGCACCATGCTCTACTAACTGAGTTATGGAGGACCACAAGCACCATGCTCTACTAACTGAGTTATGGACCACAAGCACCATGCTCTACTAACTGAGTTATGGACCACAAGCACCATGCTCTACTAACTGAGTTATGGACCACAAGCACCATGCTCTACTAACTGAGTTATGGGGGACCACAAGCACCATGCTCTACTAACTGAGTTATGGACCACAAGCACCATGCTCTACTAACTGAGATACGGACCACAAGCACCATGCTCTACTAACTGAGTTATGGACCACAAGCACCATGCTCTACTAACTGAGTTATGGGGGACCACAAGCACCATGCTCTACTAACTGAGTTACGGACCACAAGCACCATGCTCTACTAACTGAGTTACGGACCACAAGCACCATGCTCTACTAACTGAGTTACGGACCACAAGCACCATGCTCTACTAACTGAGTTACGGACCACAAGCACCATGCTCTACTAACTGAGTTATGGACCACAAGCACCATGCTCTACTAACTGAGTTATGGACCACAAGCACCATGCTCTACTAACTGAGTTACGGAGGACCACAAGCACCATGCTCTACTAACTGAGTTACGGACCACAAGCACCATGCTCTAGTAACTGAGTTATGGACCACAAGCACCATGCTCTACTAACTGAGTTACGGACCACAAGCACCATGCTCTACTAACTGAGTAATGGACCACAGGCACCATGCTCTACTAACTGACATATGGAGGACCACAAGCACCATGCTCTACTAACTGAGTTATGGACCACAAGCACCATGCTCTACAAACTGAGTTATGGACCACAAGCACCATGCTCTACTAACTGAGTAATGGACCACAGGCACCATGCTCTACTAACTGACATATGGAGGACCACAAGCACCATGCTCTACTAACTGAGTTATGGACCACAAGCACCATGCTCTACTAACTGAGTTATGGACCACAAGCACCATGCTCTACTAACTGAGTTATGGACCACAAGCACCATGCTCTACTAACTGAGTTACGGACCACAAGCACCATGCTCTACTAACTGAGTTATGGACCACAAGCACCATGCTCTACTAACTGAGTTATGGACCACAAGCACCATGCTCTACTAACTGAGTTATGGACCACAAGCACCATGCTCTACTAACTGAGTTATGGACCACAAGCACCATGCTCTACTAACTGAGTAATGGACCACAGGCACCATGCTCTACTAACTGAGTTACGGACCACAAGCACCATGCTCTACTAACTGAGTAATGGACCACAAGCACCATGCTCTACTAACTGAGTTATGGACCACCAGCACCATGCTCTACTAACTGAGTTACGGACCACAAGCACCATGCTCTACTAACTGAGATATGGACCACAAGCACCATGCTCTACTAACTGAGTTACGGACCACAAGCACCATGCTCTACTAACTGAGTTACGGACCACAAGCACCATGCTCTACTAACTGAGTTACGGACCACAAGCACCATGCTCTACTAACTGAGTTATGGACCACAAGCACCATGCTCTACTACTGAGTTACGGACCACAAGCACCATGCTCTACTAACTGAGTTATGGACCACAAGCACCATGCTCTACTAACTGAGTTATGGACCACAAGCACCATGCTCTACTAACTGAGTTATGGACCACAAGCACCATGCTCTACTAACTGAGTTACGGAGGACCACAAGCACCATGCTCTACTAACTGAGTTACGGAGGACCACAAGCACCATGCTCTACTAACTGAGTTACGGACCACAAGCACCATGCTCTACTAACTGAGTTATGGACCACAAGCACCATGCTCTACTAACTGAGTTACGGACCACAAGCACCATGCTCTACTAACTGAGTAATGGACCACAAGCACCATGCTCTACTAACTGAGTTATGGGGGACCACAAGCACCATGCTCTACTAACTGAGTTATGGACCACAAGAACCATGCTCTACTAACTGAGTTACGGACCACCAGCACCATGCTCTACTAACTGAGTTATGGACCACCAGCACCATGCTCTACTAACTGAGTTATGGGGGACCACAAGCACCATGCTCTACTAACTGAGTTACGGACCACAAGCACCATGCTCTACTAACTGAGTTACGGAGGACCACCAGCACCATGCTCTACTAACTGAGTTACGGACCACAAGCACCATGCTCTACTAACTGAGTTACGGACCACAAGCACCATGCTCTACTAACTGAGTAATGGACCACAAGCACCATGCTCTACTAACTGAGATACGGACCACAAGCACCATGCTCTACTAACTGAGTTACGGACCACAAGCACCATGCTCTACTAACTGAGTTATGGACCACCAGCACCATGCTCTACTAACTGAGTTATGGACCACAAGCACCATGCTCTACTAACTGAGTAATGGACCACAAGCACCATGCTCTACTAACTGAGATACGGACCACACGCACCATGCTCTACTAACTGAGTTACGGACCACAAGCACCATGCTCTACTAACTGAGTTATGGACCACCAGCACCATGCTCTACTAACTGAGATATGGACCACAAGCACCATGCTCTACTAACTGAGTTATGGACCACAAGCACCATGCTCTACTAACTGAGTTATGGACCACAAGCACCATGCTCTACTAACTGAGTTATGGGGGACCACAAGCACCATGCTCTACTAACTGAGTTATGGGGGACCACAAGCACCATGCTCTACTAACTGAGTTATGGGGGACCACAAGCACCATGCTCTACTAACTGAGTAATGGAGGACCACAAGCACCATGCTCTACTAACTGAGTTATGGACCACAAGCACCATGCTCTACTAACTGAGATATGGGGGACCACAAGCACCATGCTCTACTAACTGAGTTATGGAGGACCACAAGCACCATGCTCTACTAACTGAGTTACGGACCACAAGCACCATGCTCTACTAACTGAGTTACGGACCACAAGCACCATGCTCTACTAACTGAGTTATGGACCACAAGCACCATGCTCTACTAACTGAGTTACGGACCACAAGCACCATGCTCTACTAACTGAGTTATGGACCACAAGCACCATGCTCTACTAACTGAGTTATGGACCACAAGCACCATGATCTACTAACTGAGTTATGGACCACAAGCACCATGCTCTACTAACTGAGTTACGGACCACAAGCACCATGCTCTACTAACTGAGTTATGGACCACAAGCACCATGCTCTACTAACTGAGTTATGGACCACAAGCACCATGCTCTACTAACTGAGTAATGGACCACAGGCACCATGCTCTACTAACTGAGTTACGGACCACAAGCACCATGCTCTACTAACTGAGATACGGACCACAAGCACCATGCTCTACTAACTGAGTTATGGACCACAAGCACCATGCTCTACTAACTGAGTTACGGAGGACCACCAGCACCATGCTCTACTACTGAGTTACGGACCACAAGCACCATGCTCTACTAACTGAGTTATGGACCACCAGCACCATGCTCTACTAACTGAGTAATGGACCACAAGCACCATGCTCTACTAACTGAGTTACGGACCACAAGCACCATGCTCTACTAACTGAGTTACGGACCACAAGCACCATGCTCTAGTAACTGAGTTATGGACCACAAGCACCATGCTCTACTAACTGAGTTACGGACCACAAGCACCATGCTCTACTAACTGAGTTATAGACCACAAGCACCATGCTCTACTAACTGAGTTATGGACCACAAGCACCATGCTCTACTAACTGAGTTACGGACCACAAGCACCATGCTCTACTAACTGAGTTATGGACCACAAGCACCATGCTCTACTAACTGAGTTACGGACCACAAGCACCATGCTCTACTAACTGAGTTATGGACCACAAGCACCATGCTCTACTAACTGAGTTATGGACCACAAGCACCATGCTCTACTAACTGAGATATGGAGGACCACAAGCACCATGCTCTACTAACTGAGTTATGGACCACAAGCACCATGCTCTACTAACTGAGTTATGGACCACAAGCACCATGCTCTACTAACTGAGTTATGGACCACAAGCACCATGCTCTACTAACTGAGTAATGGACCACAAGCACCATGCTCTACTAACTGAGTTACGGACCACAAGCACCATGCTCTACTAACTGAGTTACGGACCACAAGCACCATGCTCTACTAACTGACTTATGGACCACAAGCACCATGCTCTACTAACTGAGTTACGGAGGACCACAAGCACCATGCTCTACTAACTGAGTTACGGACCACCAGCACCATGCTCTACTAACTGAGTTACGGACCACAAGCACCATGCTCTACTAACTGAGTTATGGACCACCAGCACCATGCTCTACTAACTGAGTAATGGACCACAAGCACCATGCTCTACTAACTGAGTTACGGACCACAAGCACCATGCTCTACTAACTGAGTTACGGACCACAAGCACCATGCTCTAGTAACTGAGTTATGGACCACAAGCACCATGCTCTACTAACTGAGTTACGGACCACAAGCACCATGCTCTACTAACTGAGTTATGGAGGACCACAAGCACCATGCTCTACTAACTGAGTTACGGACCACAAGCACCATGCTCTACTAACTGAGTTATGGACCACAAGCACCATGCTCTACTAACTGAGTTATGGACCACAAGCACCATGCTCTACTAACTGAGATATGGAGGACCACAAGCACCATGCTCTACAAACTGAGTTATGGACCACAAGCACCATGCTCTACTAACTGAGTTATGGACCACAAGCACCATGCTCTACTAACTGAGTTACGGACCACAAGCACCATGCTCTACTAACTGAGTTATGGACCACAAGCACCATGCTCTACTAACTGAGTTATGGACCACAAGCACCATGCTCTACTAACTGAGTTATGGACCACAAGCACCATGCTCTACTAACTGACATATGGAGGACCACAAGCACCATGCTCTACTAACTGAGTTATGGACCACAAGCACCATGCTCTACTAACTGAGTTATGGACCACAAGCACCATGCTCTACTAACTGAGATATGGAGGACCACAAGCACCATGCTCTACTAACTGAGTTTTGGACCACAAGCACCATGCTCTACTAACTGAGTTATGGACCACAAGCACCATGCTCTACTAACTGAGTTATGGACCACAAGCACCATGCTCTACTAACTGAGTTATGGACCACAAGCACCATGCTCTACTAAACGAGATACGGACCACAAGCACCATGCTCTACTAACTGAGTTATGGACCACAAGCACCATGCTCTACTAACTGAGTTATGGACCACAAGCACCATGCTCTACTAACTGAGTTATGGACCACAAGCACCATGCTCTACTAACTGAGTAATGGACCACAGGCACCATGCTCTACTAACTGAGTTACGGACCACAAGCACCATGCTCTACTAACTGAGATACGGACCACAAGCACCATGCTCTACTAACTGAGTTATGGACCCAAAGCACCATGCTCTACTAACTGAGTTATGGACCACAAGCACCATGCTCTACTAACTGGAGTTATGGACCACAAGCACCATGCTCTACTAACTGAGTTATGGACCACAAGCACCATGCCTCCTACTAACTGAGTTACGGACCACAAGCACCATGCTCTACTAACTGAGTTACGGACCAAAGCACCATGCTCTACTAGACTGAGATATGGACCACAAGCACCATGCTCTACTAACTGAGTTATGGACCCAAGCACCATGCTCTACTAACTGAGTTATGGACCACAAGCACCATGCTCTACTAAGCTGGAGTTATGGACCACAAGCACCATGCTCTACTAACTGAGTTACGGAGGACCACAAGCACCATGCTCTACTAACTGAGTTACGGAGGACCACAAGCACCATGCTCTACTAACTGAGTTACGGACCACCAGCACCATGCTCTACTAACTGAGTTACGGACCACAAGCACCATGCTCTACTAACTGAGTATGGACCACAAGCACCATGCTCTACTAACTGAGTTACGGACCACAAGCACCATGCTCTACTAACTGAGTTACGGACCACAAGCACCATGCTCTACTAACTGAGATACGGACCACAAGCACCATGCTCTACTAACTGAGTTACGGACCACAAGCACCATGCTCTACTAACTGAGATATGGAGGACCACAAGCACCATGCTCTACAAACTGAGTTATGGACCCACAAGCACCATGCTCTACTAACTGAGTTATGGACCACAAGCACCATGCTCTACTAACTGAGATATGGAGGACCACAAGCACCATGCTCTACTAACTGAGTTATGGACCACAAGCACCATGCTCTACTAACTGAGTTACGGACCACCAGCACCATGCTCTACTAACTGAGTTACGGACCACAAGCACCATGCTCTACTAACTGAGTTATGGGGGACCACAAGCACCATGCTCTACTAACTGAGTTATGGACCACAAGCACCATGCTCTACTAACTGAGATATGGACCACCAGCACCATGCTCTACTAACTGAGTTACGGACCACCAGCACACCATGCTCTACTAACTGAGATATGGACCACAAGCACCATGCTCTACTAACTGAGTTATGGACCACAAGCACCATGCTCCTACTAACTGAGTTATGGAGGACCACAAGCACCATGCTCTACTAATACAAACTGAGTTATGGACCACAAGCACCATGCTCTACTAACTGAGTTACGGACCACCAGCACCATGCTCTACTAACTGGAGATACGGACCACAAGCACCATGCTCTACTAACTGAGTTACGACCAAACCAGCACCATGCTCTACTAACTGAGATATGGACCACAAGCACCATGCTCTACTAACTGAGTTATGGACCACAAGCACCATGCTCTACTAACTGAGTTATGGACCACAATCACCATGCTCTACTAACTGAGTTATGGACCACAAGCACCATGCTCTACTAACTGAGTTACGGACCACAAGCACCATGCTCTACTAACTGAGTTATGGACCACAAGCACCATGCTCTACTAACTGAGTTATGGACCACAAGCACCATGCTCTACTAACTGAGATACGGACCACAAGCACCATGCTCTACTAACTGAGTTATGGGGGACCACAAGCACCATGCTCTACTAACTGAGTTATGGACCACAAGCACCATGCTCTACTAACTGAGTAATGGACCACAAGCACCATGCTCTATAACTGAGTTTGGACCACAGCACCTGCTCTTACTAACTGAGTTATGACCACAAGCACCATGCTCTACTAACTGAGTTACGCACCACAAGCACCATGCCTCTACTAACTGAGTATAGACCACAAGCACCATGCTCTACTAACTGAGTTAGGACCACAAGCACATGCTCTACTAACTGAGTTAAGGACCACAAGCACCATGCTCTACTAACTGAGATACGGACACAAGCACCATGCTCTACTAACTGAGTTTGGACACAAGCACCATGCCTACTAACTGGTTTTGGACCACAAGCACCATGCTCTACTAACTGAGTTACGGACCACAAGCACCATGCTCTACTAACTGAGTTTCGGACCACAAGCACCATGCTCTACTAACTGAGTTAGGACCAAAGCACCATGCTCTACTAACTGAGTATAGGACCACAAGCACCATGCTCTACTAACTGAGATATAGGACCACAAGCACCATGCTCTACTAACGAGTTATGGACCACAAGCACCATGCTCTACTAACTGAGTTACGGACCACAAGCACCATGCCTCTACTAACTGAGTTACGGACCACAAGCACCATGCTCTACTAACTGAGTTATGGACACAAGCACCATGCTCTTACAACTGAGTTATGGACCACAAGCACCATGCTCTACTAACTGAGTTACGGACCACAAGCACCCCATGCTCTACTAACTGAGTTTAGGACCACAAGCACCATGCTCTACTAACTGAGTTATAGACCACAAGCACCATTGCTCTACTAACTGAGTAACGGACCACAAGCACCATGCTCTACTAACTAGTTACGGACCACAAGCACCATGCTCTACTAACTGAGATATAGACCACAAGCACCATGCTCTACTAACTGAGTTATAGACCACAAGCACAATGCTCTACTAACTGAGTAAGGACCACAAGCACCATGCTCTACTAACTGAGTTATGGACCACAAGCACCATGCTCTACTAACTGAGTAACGGACCACAAGCACCATGCTCTACTAACTGAGATATAGGACCACAAGCACCATGCTCTACTAACTGAGTTCGGACCACAAGCACCATGCTCTACTAACTGAGTTTATGGACCACAAGCACCATGCTCTACTAACTGAGTTACGGACCACAAGCACCAGGCTCTACTAACTGAGTTATAGGACCACAAGCACCATGCTCTACTAACTGAGATGGACCACAAGCACCATGCTCTATAAACTGAGTTATGGACACAAGCACCATGCTCTACTAACTGAGTTATGGACCACAAGCACCATGCTCTACTAACTGAGTATGGACCACAAGCACCATGCTCTACTAACTGAGTTAAGACCACAAGCACCATGCTCTACTAACTGAGTTATGAGGACCACAAGCACCATGCTCTACTAACTGAGTTATGGAGGACCACAAGCACCATGCTCTACTAATGAGTTACAGACACAAGCACCATGCTCTACTAACTGAGTTATGGAGGACCACAAGCACCATGCTCACTAACTGAGTTAAGACCACAAAGCACCATGCTCTACTAACTGAGTATAGGACCACAAGCACCATGCTCTACTAACTGAGTTAAGACCACAAGCACCATGCTCTACTAACTGAGTTATGGAGGACCACAAGCACCATGCTCTACTAACTGATATAGGACCACAAGCACCATGCTCTACTAACTGAGTATGGAGGACCACAGCACCATGCTCTACTAACTGAGTTACGGACCACAAGCACCATGCTCTACTAACTGAGTAATGGACCACAAGCACCATGCTCTACTAACTGAGTTACAGACCACAAGCACCATGCTCTACTAACTGAGTTACGGACCACAAGCACCATGCTCTACTAACTGAGTTACGGACCACAAGCACCATGCTCTACTAACTGAGTTATGGACCACAAGCACCATGCTCTACTAACTGAGTTAAGACCACAAGCACCATGCTCTACTAACTGAGTTCGACCACAAGACCATGCTCTACTACCTGAGTTACAGACCACAAGCACCATGCTCTACTAACTGAGTTACGGACCACAAGCACCATGCTCTACTAACTGAGTACGGACCACAAGCACCATGCTCTACTAAACTGAGTTATGGGACCACAAGCACCATGCTCTACTAACTGAGTTAGGACCACAAGCACCATGCTCTACTAACTGAGTATGAGGACCACAAGCACCATGCTCTACTAAACTGAGTTACGGACCACAAGCACCATGCTCTACTAACTGAGTATGGACCACAAGCACCTGCTCTACTAACTGAGTACGGACCACAAGCACCATGCTCTACTAACTGGTTACGGACCACCAAGCACCATGCTCTACTAATGATTACGACCACAGCACCATGCTCTACTAACTGAGTTACGGACCACAAGCACCATGCTCTACTAACTGAGATACGGACCACAAGCACCATGCTCTACTAACTGAGTTATGGACCACAAGCACCATGCTCTACTAACTGAGTTAGGACCACAAGCACCATGCTCTACTAACGAGTTACGGACCAAAGACACCATGCTCTACTAACTGAGTTAAGGACCACAAGCACCATGCTTACTAACTGAGTTACGGACCACAAGCACCATGCCTACTAACTGAGTTACGGACCACAAGCACCATGCTCTACTAACTGAGTTATGGACCACAACACCATGCTCTACTAACTGAGGTTATGGACCACAAGCACCATGCTCTACTAACTGATTATGGACACAAGCACCATGCTCTACTAAACTGAGTTACGGACCACAAGCACCATGCTCTACTAACTGAGTTACGGACCACAAGCACCATGCTCTACTAACTGAGTTACGGACACAAGCACCATGCTCTACTAACTGAGTTACGGACCACAGCACCATGCTCTACTAACTGAGTTATGGACCACAAGCACCATGCTCTACTAACTGAGTTACGGACACAAGCACCATGCTCTACTAATGAGTTATAGGACCACAAAGGCACCATGCTCTACTAACTGAGTTATGGAGGACCACAAGCACCATGCTCTACAACTGAGTATGGACCACAGCACCATGCGCTACTACCTGAGTTACGGACCACAAGCACCATGCTCTACTAACTGAGTTATGGACCACAAGCACATGCTCTACTAACTGATTATGGACCACAAGCACCATGCTCTACTAACTGAGTTATGGACCACAAGCACCATGCTCTACTACTGAGTTACGGACCACAAGCACCATGCTCTACTAACTGAGTTACGGACCACAAGCACCATGCTCTACTAACTGAGTTACGGACCACAAGCACCATGCTTACTAACGAGTTACGGACCACAAGCACCATGCTCTACTAACTGAGTTACGGACACAAGCACCATGCTCTACTAACGAGTTACGGACCACAAGCACCATGCTCTACTAACTGAGTTACGGACCACAAGCACCATGCTCTACTAACTGAGTATGGACCACAAGCACCATGCACTACTAACTGAGATAGGACCACAAGCACCTGCTCTACTAACTGAAGTTATGGAGGACCACAAGCACCATGCTCTACTAACTGAGTTACGGACCACAAGCACCATGCTCTACTAACTGAGTTACGGACCACAAGGCACCATGCTCTACTAACTGAGTTAAGACCACAAGCACCATGCTCTACTAACTGAGTTACAGACCACAAGCACCATGCTCTCAAACTGAGTTATGGACCACAAGCACCATGCTCTACTAAATGGTTATGGGACCACCAGCACCATGCTCTACTAACTGAGTTACGGACCACAAGCACCATGCTCTACTAACTGAGTATGGACCACAAGCACCATGCTCTACTAACTGAGTTACGGACCACAAGCACCATGCTCTACTAACTGAGATATGGACCACAAGCACCATGCTCTACTAACTGAGTTATGGACCACAAGCACCATGCTCTACTAACTGAGTTAGGACCACAAGCACCATGCTCTACTAACTGAGTTATGGACCACAAGCACCATGCTCTACTAACTGAGTTATAGGACCAAAGCACCATGCTCTACTAACTGAGTTACGGACCACAAGCACCATGCTCTACTAACTGAGTTACGGACCACAAGCACCATGCTCTAACCCTAACTGAGTTATGGACCACAAGCACCATGCTCTACTAACTGATGTACGGAGGACCACAAGCACCATGCTCTACTAACTGAGTTACGGACCACAAGCACCATGCTCTACTAACTGAGTTATGAGGACCACAAGCACCATGCTCTACTAATGAGTTACGGAACACAGCCATGCTCTACTAACTGAGTTACGGACCACAAGCACCATGCTCTACTAACTGAGTTACGGACCACAAGCACCATGCTCTACTAACTGAGTTACGACCACAAGCACATGCTCTACTAACTAGTATGGGACCACAGCACCATGCTCTACTAACTGAGTTACTGGACCACAAGACCATGCTCTACTAACTGAGTTACGGACCACAAGCACCATGCCTCTATAAACTGAGTTACGGACCACAAGCACCATGCTCTACTAACTGAGTTACGGACCACAAGCACCATGCTCTACTAACTGAGTTACAGGACCACAAGCACAGCACCATGCTCTACTAATGAGTTAGACACAAGCACCATGCTCTACTAACTGAGTTTACGGACCACAAGCACCATGCTCTACTAACTGAGTTATGGACACAAGCACCATGCTCTACTAACTGAGTAATGGACCACAAGCACCATGCTCTACTAACTGAGTAGGACCACAAGCACCATGCTCTACTAACTGAGTATGGACCACAAGCACCATGCTCTACTAACTGAGTACGGACCACAGCACCATGCTCTACTAACTGAGTTACGGACCACAAGCACCATGCTCTACTAACTGAGTATGGACCACAAGACATGCTCTACTAACGGTAATACACAAGCACCATGCTCTACTACTGAGTATGGACCACAAGCACCATGCTCTACTAACTGAGTTACGCGACCACAAGCACCATGCTCTACAACTGAGTTATGGACCACAGCACCATGCTCTACAACGAGTAATGGACCACAAGCCACCTGCTCTACTAACTGAGTATGGACACAAGCACCATGCTCTACTAACTGAGTTACGGACCACAAGCACCATGCTCTACTAACTGAGTTACGGACCACAAGCACCATGCTCTACTAACTGAGTATGGACCACAAGCACCATGCTCTACTAACTGAGTATGGACACAAGCACCATGCTCTACTAACTGAGATGGACCACAAGCACCATGCTCTACTAACCGAGTTATGGACCACAAGCACCATGCTCTACTAACTGAGTTATGGACCACAAGCACCATGCTCTACTAACTGAGTACATGGACACAAGCACCATGCTCTACTAACTGAGTTATGGACCACAAGCCCATGCTCTACTAACTGAGTTAATGGACCACAAGCACCATGCTCTACTAACTGAGTTAGGACCACAAGCACCATGCTCTACTAACTGAGTATGAGGAACCACGCACCATGCTTATACGAACTGATGTTATGGACCACAAGCACCATGCTCTACTAACTGAGATATGGACCACAGCACCATGCTCTACTAACTGAGTTACGGACCACAAGCACCATGCTTACTAACTGAGTTATGGAGGACCACAAGCACCATGCTCTACTAAATGAGTTATGGACCACAAGCACCATGCTCTACTAACTGAGTTATGGACCACAAGCACCATGCTCTACTAACTGAGAAAGTTATGGACCACAAGCACCATGCTCTACTAACTGAGTTACGGACCACAAGCACCATGCTCTACTAACTGAGTTATGGACCACAAGCACCAGCTCTACTAATGCAGTATGCCACAAGCACCATGCTCTATAACGATTGGACCACAAGCACCATGCTCTACTAACTGAGTAATGGACCACAAGCACCATGCTCTACTAACTGAGTTATGGACCACAAGCACCATGCTCTACTAACTGAGTTATGGACCACAAGCCACCATGCTCTACTAACTGAGATATGGACCACCAGCACCATGCTCTAACTAACTGAGTTACGGACCACAAGCACCATGCTTCCAATTGGAGTACGGACCACAAGCACCATGCTCACTAACTGAGTTATGGAGCACAAGCACCATGCTCTACTAATGAGTACGGACCACAAGCACCATGCTCTACTAACTGAGTACGGACCACAAGCACCAGCTCTACTAACTGAGTACGACCACAAGCACCATGCTCTACTAACTGAGATACGGACCACAAGCACCATGCTCTACTAACTGAGTTACGGACCACAAGCACCATGCTCTACTAACTGAGATATGGACCACAAGCACCATGCTCTACTAACTGAGTTACGGACCACAAGCACCATGCTCTACTAACTGAACTGAGTTATGGACCACAAGCACCATGCTCTACTAACTGAGTTATGGAGGACCACAAGCACCACGCTCTACTAACTGAGTTACGGACCACAAGCACCATGCTCTACTAACTGAGATATGGACCACAAGCACCATGCTCTACTAAACTGAGTATGGAGGACCACAAGCACCATGCTCTACTAACTGAGTTATGGACCACAAGCACCATGCTCTACTAACTGAGATACGGACACAAGCCATGCTCTACTAACTGAGTTACGGTACCACAAGCACCATGCTCTACTAACTGAGATACGGACACAAGCACCATGCTCTACTAACTGAGTATACGGACCACAAGCACCATGCTCTACTAACTGAGTTACGGACCACAAGCACCATGCTCTACTAACTGAGATACGGACCACAAGCACCATGCTCTACTAACTGAGTTACGGACCACAAGCACCATGCTCTACTAACTGAGATACGGACCATAAGCACCATGCTCTACTAACTGAGATACGGACCATAAGCACCATGCTCTACTAACTGAGTTACGGACCACAAGCACCATGCTCTACTAACTGAGATACGGACCATAAGCACCATGCTCTACTAACTGAGATACGGACCATAAGCACCATGCTCTAACTAACTGAGTTAAGGACCACAAGCACCATGCTCTACTAACCTAGCCAGCTCTACTACTGGTAGGACCACAAGCACCATGCTCTACTAACTGAGTAATGGACCACAAGCACCATGCTCTACTAACTGAGATACGGACCACAAGCACCATGCCTCTACTAACTGAGTTATGGAGGACCACAAGCACCATGCTCTACTAACTGAGTTATGGACCACAAGCACCATGCTCTACTAACTGAGTTACGGACCACAAGCACCATGCTCTACTAACTGAGTTATGTGGGACCACAAGCACCATGCTCTACTAACTGAGTTATGGACCACAAGCACCATGCTCTACTAACTGAGTTACGGACCACAAGCACCATGCTCTACTAACTGAGATATGGACCACAAGCACCATGCTCTACTAACTGAGTTATGGACCACAAGCACCATGCTCTACTAACTGAGTTACGGACCACAAGCACCATGCTCTACTAACTGAGTTATGGACCACAAGCACCATGCTCTACTAACTGAGTTACGGACCACAAGCACCATGCTCTACTAACTGAGTTATGGACCACAAGCACCATGCTCTACTAACTGAGTTACGGACCACAAGCACCATGCTCTACTAACTGAGATACGGACCACAAGCACCATGCTCTACTAACTGAGTTATGGACCACAAGCACCATGCTCTACTAACTGAGTTACGGACCACAAGCACCATGCTCTACTAACTGAGTTATGGACCACAAGCACCATGCTCTACTAACTGAGTTACGGACCACAAGCACCATGCTCTACTAACTGAGATACGGACCACAAGCACCATGCTCTACTAACTGAGTTATGGACCACAAGCACCATGCTCTACTAACTGAGTTACGGACCACAAGCACCATGCTCTACTAACTGAGTTATGGACCACAAGCACCATGCTCTACTAACTGAGTTATGGAGGACCACAAGCACCATGCTCTACTAACTGAGTTACGGACCACAAGCACCATGCTCTACTAACTGAGTTACGGACCACAAGCACCATGCTCTACTAACTGAGATACGGACCACAAGCACCATGCTCTACTAACTGAGATACGGACCATAAGCACCATGCTCTACTAACTGAGATACGGACCATAAGCACCATGCTCTACTAACTGAGTTACGGACCACAAGCACCATGCTCTACTAACTGAGATACGGACCATAAGCACCATGCTCTACTAACTGAGTTAAGGACCACAAGCACCATGCTCTACTAACTGAGTTATGTGGGACCACAAGCACCATGCTCTACTAACTGAGTAATGGACCACAAGCACCATGCTCTACTAACTGAGTTACGGACCACAAGCACCATGCTCTACTAACTGAGTTATGGACCACAAGCACCATGCTCTACTAACTGAGTTATGGACCACAAGCACCATGCTCTACTAACTGAGATACGGACCACAAGCACCATGCTCTACTAACTGAGTTATGGAGGACCACAAGCACCATGCTCTACTAACTGAGTTATGGACCACAAGCACCATGCTCTACTAACTGAGATATGGACCACAAGCACCATGCTCTACTAACTGAGTTATGGACCACAAGCACCATGCTCTACTAACTGAGTTACGGACCACAAGCACCATGCTCTACTAACTGAGTTATGGACCACCAGCACCATGCTCTACTAACTGAGATACGGACCACAAGCACCATGCTCTACTAACTGAGTTATGGACCACAAGCACCATGCTCTACTAACTGAGTTATGGACCACCAGCACCATGCTCTACTAACTGAGATACGGACCACAAGCACCATGCTCTACTAACTGAGTTATGGACCACCAGCACCATGCTCTACTAACTGAGATACGGACCACCAGCACCATGCTCTACTAACTGAGTTACGGACCACAAGCACCATGCTCTACTAACTGAGTTATGGACCACAAGCACAATGCTCTACTAACTGAGTTATGGACCACAAGCACCATGCTCTACTAACTGAGTTATGGACCACATGCACCATGCTCTACTAACTGAGTTATGGACCACAAGCACCATGCTCTACTAACTGAGTTACGGACCACAAGCACCATGCTCTACTAACTGAGTTATGGACCACAAGCACCATGCTCTACTAACTGAGTTATAGACCACAAGCACAATGCTCTACTAACTGAGTAACGGACCACAAGCACCATGCTCTACTAACTGAGTTACGGACCACAAGCACCATGCTCTACTAACTGAGTTTTGGACCACAAGCACCATGCTCTACTAACTGAGTTTTGGACCACAAGCACCATGCTCTACTAACTGAGTTACGGACCACAAGCACCATGCTCTACTAACTGAGTTATGGACCACAAGCACCATGCTCTACTAACTGAGTTATGGACCACAAGCACCATGCTCTACTAACTGAGTTATAGGACCACAAGCACCATGCTCTACTAACTGAGTTATCGACCACAAGCACCATGCTCTACTAACTGAGTTATGGACCACAAGCACCATGCTCTACTAACTGAGTTATGGACCACAAGCACCATGCTCTACTAACTGAGTTACGGACCACAAGCACCATGCTCTACTAACTGAGTTACGGACCACAAGCACCATGCTCTACTAACTGAGTTATGGACCACAAGCACCATGCTCTACTAACTGAGTTATGGACCACAAGCACCATGCTCTACTAACTGAGTTATGGACCACAAGCACCATGCTCTACTAACTGAGTTATAGACCACAAGCACCATGCTCTACTAACTGAGTTATAGACCACAAGCACCATGCTCTACTAACTGAGTAACGGACCACAAGGACCATGCTCTACTAACTGAGTTACAGACCACAAGCACCATGCTCTACTAACTGAGTTATAGACCACAAGCACCATGCTCTACTAACTGAGTTATAGACCACAAGCACAATGCTCTACTAACTGAGTAACGGACCACAAGCACCATGCTCTACTAACTGAGTTTTGGACCACAAGCACCATGCTCTACTAACTGAGTAACGGACCACAAGCACCATGCTCTACTAACTGAGATATAGACCACAAGCACCATGCTCTACTAACTGAGTTACGGACCACAAGCACCATGCTCTACTAACTGAGTTATGGACCACAAGCACCATGCTCTACTAACTGAGTTACGGACCACAAGCACCATGCTCTACTAACTGAGTTATAGACCACAAGCACCATGCTCTACTAACTGAGTAATGGACCACAAGCACCATGCTCTACTAACTGAGTTATGGACCACAAGCACCATGCTCTACTAACTGAGTTATGGACCACAAGCACCATGCTCTACTAACTGAGTCATGGACCACAAGCACCATGCTCTACTACTGAGTTACAGACCACAAGCACCATGCTCTACTAACTGAGTTATGGAGGACCACAAGCACCATGCTCTACTAACTGAGTTATGGAGACCACAAGCACCATGCTCTACTAACTGAGTTACAGACCACAAGCACCATGCTCTACTAACTGAGTTATGGAGGACCACAAGCACCATGCTCTACTAACTGAGTTACAGGACCACAAGCACCATGCTCTACTAACTGAGTTATGGAGGACCACAAGCACCATGCTCTACTAACTGAGTTACGGACCACAAGCACCATGCTCTACTAACTGAGTTATGGAGGACCACAAGCACCATGCTCTACTAACTGAGTTATGGAGGACCACAAGCACCATGCTCTACTAACTGAGTAATGGAGGACCACAAGCACCATGCTCTACTAACTGAGTTACGGACCACAAGCACCATGCTCTACTAACTGAGTAATGGACCACAAGCACCATGCTCTACTAACTGAGTTACAGGACCACAAGCACCATGCTCTACTAACTGAGTTACGGACCACAAGCACCATGCTCTACTAACTGAGTTATGGACCACAAGCACCATGCTCTACTAACTGAGTTACAGGACCACAAGCACCATGCTCTACTAACTGAGTTACGGACCACAAGCACCATGCTCTACTAACTGAGTTACGGACCACAAGCACCATGCTCTACTAACTGAGTTATGGACCACAAGCACCATGCTCTACTAACTGAGTTACAGACCACAAGCACCATGCTCTACTAACTGAGTTAAGACCACAAGCACCATGCTCTACTAACTGAGTTACAGACCACAAGCACCATGCTCTACTAACTGAGTTACGGACCACAAGCACCATGCTCTACTAACTGAGTTACGGACCACAAGCACCATGCTCTACTAACTGAGTTATGGAGGACCACAAGCACCATGCTCTACTAACTGAGTTACGGACCACAAGCACCATGCTCTACTAACTGAGTTATCGGACCACAAGCACCATGCTCTACTAACTGAGTTACGGACCACAAGCACCATGCTCTACTAACTGAGTATCTGGACCACAAGCACCATGCTCTACTAACTGAGTTACGGACCACAAGCACCATGCTCTACTAACTGAGTTACGGACCACAAGCACCATGCTCTACTAACTGAGTTACGGACCACAAGCACCATGCTCTACTAACTGAGTTACGGACCACAAGCACCATGCTCTACTAACTGAGTTACGGACCACAAGCACCATGCTCTACTAACTGAGTTATGGAGGACCACAAGCACCATGCTCTACTAACTGAGTTACGGACCACAAGCACCATGCTCTACTAACTGAGTTACGGACCACAAGCACCATGCTCTACTAACTGAGTTACAGACCACAAGCACCATGCTCTACTAACTGAGTTACGGACCACAAGCACCATGCTCTACTAACTGAGTTACGGACCACAAGCACCATGCTCTACTAACTGAGTTATGGACCACAAGCACCATGCTCTACTAACTGAGTTATGGACCACAAGCACCATGCTCTACTAACTGAGTTATGGACCACAAGCACCATGCTCTACTAACTGAGTTACGGACCACAAGCACCATGCTCTACTAACTGAGTTATGGACCACAAGCACCATGCTCTACTAACTGAGTTACGGACCACAAGCACCATGCTCTACTAACTGAGTTACGGACCACAAGCACCATGCTCTACTAACTGAGTTACGGACCACCAGCACCATGCTCTACTAACTGAGTTATGGACCACAAGCACCATGCTCTACTAACTGAGTTACGGACCACAAGCACCATGCTCTACTAACTGAGTTATGGACCACAAGCACCATGCTCTACTAACTGAGTTATGGAGGACCACAAGCACCATGCTCTACTAACTGAGTTATGGACCACAAGCACCATGCTCTACTACCTGAGTTACGGACCACAAGCACCATGCTCTACTAACTGAGTTATGGACCACAAGCACCATGCTCTACTAACTGACTTATGGACCACAAGCACCATGCTCTACTAACTGAGTTATGGACCACAAGCACCATGCTCTACTACCTGAGTTACGGACCACAAGCACCATGCTCTACTAACTGAGTTACGGACCACAAGCACCATGCTCTACTAACTGAGTTACGGACCACAAGCACCATGCTCTACTAACTGAGTTACGGACCACAAGCACCATGCTCTACTAACTGAGTTACGGACCACAAGCACCATGCTCTACTAACTGAGTTAAGGACCACAAGCACCATGCTCTACTAACTGAGTTACGGACCACAAGCACCATGCTCTACTAACTGAGTTATGGACCACAAGCACCATGCTCTACTAACTGAGATACGGACCACAAGCACCATGCTCTACTAACTGAGTTATGGAGGACCACAAGCACCATGCTCTACTAACTGAGTTACGGACCACAAGCACCATGCTCTACTAACTGAGTTACGGACCACAAGCACCATGCTCTACTAACTGAGTTACAGACCACAAGCACCATGCTCTACTAACTGAGTTACAGACCACAAGCACCATGCTCTACTAACTGAGTTATGGACCACAAGCACCATGCTCTACTAACTGAGTTATGGAGGACCACAAGCACCATGCTCTACTAACTGAGTTACGGACCACAAGCACCATGCTCTACTAACTGAGTTATGGACCACAAGCACCATGCTCTACTAACTGAGTTATGGACCACAAGCACCATGCTCTACTAACTGAGTTATGGACCACAAGCACCATGCTCTACTAACTGAGTTACGGACCACAAGCACCATGCTCTACTAACTGAGTTATGGACCACAAGCACCATGCTCTACTAACTGAGTTATGGAGGACCACAAGCACCATGCTCTACTAACTGAGTTACGGACCACAAGCACCATGCTCTACTAACTGAGTTACGGACCACAAGCACCATGCTCTACTAACTGAGTTATGGACCACAAGCACCATGCTCTACTAACTGAGTTACGGAGGACCACAAGCACCATGCTCTACTAACTGAGTTACGGACCACAAGCACCATGCTCTACTAACTGAGTTATGGAGGACCACAAGCACCATGCTCTACTAACTGAGTTACGGACCACAAGCACCATGCTCTACTAACTGAGTTACGGACCACAAGCACCATGCTCTACTAACTGAGTTACAGACCACAAGCACCATGCTCTACTAACTGAGTTATGGACCACAAGCACCATGCTCTACTAACTGAGTTATGGAGGACCACCAGCACCATGCTCTACTAACTGAGTTACGGACCACAAGCACCATGCTCTACTAACTGAGTTACGGACCACAAGCACCATGCTCTACTAACTGAGTTACGGACCACAAGCACCATGCTCTACTAACTGAGTTACGGACCACAAGCACCATGCTCTACTAACTGAGTTACAGACCACAAGCACCATGCTCTACTAACTGAGTTACAGACCACAAGCACCATGCTCTACTAACTGAGTTACGGACCACAAGCACCATGCTCTACTAACTGAGTTATGGACCACAAGCACCATGCTCTACTAACTGAGTAATGGACCACAAGCACCATGCTCTACTAACTGAGTAATGGACCACAAGCACCATGCTCTACTAACTGAGTAATGGACCACAAGCACCATGCTCTACTAACTGAGTTACGGACCACAAGCACCATGCTCTACTAACTGAGTTACGGACCACAAGCACCATGCTCTACTAACTGAGTTATGGACCACAAGCACCATGCTCTACTAACTGAGTAATGGACCACAAGCACCATGCTCTACTAACTGAGTAATGGACCACAAGCACCATGCTCTACTAACTGAGTTACGGACCACAAGCACCATGCTCTACTAACTGAGTTATGGACCACAAGCACCATGCTCTACTAACTGAGTAATGGACCACAAGCACCATGCTCTACTAACTGAGTAATGGACCACAAGCACCATGCTCTACTAACTGAGTTACGGACCACAAGCACCATGCTCTACTAACTGAGTTACGGACCACAAGCACCATGCTCTACTAACTGAGTTATGGACCACAAGCACCATGCTCTACTAACTGAGTAATGGACCACAAGCACCATGCTCTACTAACTGAGTAATGGACCACAAGCACCATGCTCTACTAACTGAGTTACGGACCACAAGCACCATGCTCTACTAACTGAGTTATGGACCACAAGCACCATGCTCTACTAACTGAGTAATGGACCACAAGCACCATGCTCTACTAACTGAGTTATGGACCACAAGCACCATGCTCTACTAACTGAGTTATGGACCACAAGCACCATGCTCTACTAACTGAGTTACGGACCACAAGCACCATGCTCTACTAACTGAGTTATGGAGGACCACAAGCACCATGCTCTACTAACTGAGTTATGGACCACAAGCACCATGCTCTACTAACTGAGATATGGACCACAAGCACCATGCTCTACTAACTGAGTTACGGACCACAAGCACCATGCTCTACTAACTGAGTTATGGAGGACCACAAGCACCATGCTCTACTAACTGAGTTATGGACCACAAGCACCATGCTCTACTAACTGAGTTATGGACCACAAGCACCATGCTCTACTAACTGAGTTATGGACCACAAGCACCATGCTCTACTAACTGAGTTACGGACCACAAGCACCATGCTCTACTAACTGAGTTATGGACCACAAGCACCATGCTCTACTAACTGAGTTATGGACCACAAGCACCATGCTCTACTAACTGAGTTATGGACCACAAGCACCATGCTCTACTAACTGAGTAATGGACCACAAGCACCATGCTCTACTAACTGAGTTATGGACCACAAGCACCATGCTCTACTAACTGAGTTATGGACCACAAGCACCATGCTCTACTAACTGAGATATGGACCACCAGCACCATGCTCTACTAACTGAGTTACGGACCACAAGCACCATGCTCTACTAATTGAGATACGGACCACAAGCACCATGCTCTACTAACTGAGTTATGGACCACAAGCACCATGCTCTACTAATTGAGATACGGACCACAAGCACCATGCTCTACTAACTGAGATACGGACCACAAGCACCATGCTCTACTAACTGAGATACGGACCACAAGCACCATGCTCTACTAACTGAGATACGGACCACAAGCACCATGCTCTACTAACTGAGTTACGGACCACAAGCACCATGCTCTACTAACTGAGATATGGACCACAAGCACCATGCTCTACTAACTGAGTTACGGACCACAAGCACCATGCTCTACTAACTGAGTTATGGACCACAAGCACCATGCTCTACTAACTGAGTTATGGACCACAAGCACCATGCTCTACTAACTGAGTTACGGACCACAAGCACCATGCTCTACTAACTGAGTTACGGACCACAAGCACCATGCTCTACTAACTGAGCTATGGACCACAAGCACCATGCTCTACTAACTGAGTTACGGACCACAAGCACCATGCTCTACTAACTGAGTTATGGACCACAAGCACCATGCTCTACTAACTGAGTAATGGACCACAAGCACCATGCTCTACTAACTGAGTAATGGACCACAAGCACCATGCTCTACTAACTGAGTTACGGACCACAAGCACCATGCTCTACTAACTGAGTTATGGACCACAAGCACCATGCTCTACTAACTGAGTAATGGACCACAAGCACCATGCTCTACTAACTGAGTTATGGACCACAAGCACCATGCTCTACTAACTGAGTTATGGACCACAAGCACCATGCTCTACTAACTGAGTTACGGACCACAAGCACCATGCTCTACTAACTGAGATACGGACCACAAGCACCATGCTCTACTAACTGAGTTATGGAGGACCACAAGCACCATGCTCTACTAACTGAGTTATGGACCACAAGCACCATGCTCTACTAACTGAGATATGGACCACAAGCACCATGCTCTACTAACTGAGTTACGGACCACAAGCACCATGCTCTACTAACTGAGTTATGGAGGACCACAAGCACCATGCTCTACTAACTGAGTTATGGACCACAAGCACCATGCTCTACTAACTGAGTTATGGACCACAAGCACCATGCTCTACTAACTGAGTTACGGACCACAAGCACCATGCTCTACTAACTGAGTTATGGACCACAAGCACCATGCTCTACTAACTGAGTTATGGACCACAAGCACCATGCTCTACTAACTGAGTAATGGACCACAAGCACCATGCTCTACTAACTGAGTTATGGACCACAAGCACCATGCTCTACTAACTGAGTTATGGACCACAAGCACCATGCTCTACTAACTGAGATATGGACCACCAGCACCATGCTCTACTAACTGAGTTACGGACCACAAGCACCATGCTCTACTAACTGAGATACGGACCACAAGCACCATGCTCTACTAACTGAGTTATGGACCACAAGCACCATGCTCTACTAACTGAGATACGGACCACAAGCACCATGCTCTACTAACTGAGATACGGACCACAAGCACCATGCTCTACTAACTGAGATACGGACCACAAGCACCATGCTCTACTAACTGAGATACGGACCACAAGCACCATGCTCTACTAACTGAGTTACGGACCACAAGCACCATGCTCTACTAACTGAGATATGGACCACAAGCACCATGCTCTACTAACTGAGTTACGGACCACAAGCACCATGCTCTACTAACTGAGTTATGGACCACAAGCACCATGCTCTACTAACTGAGTTATGGACCACAAGCACCATGCTCTACTAACTGAGTTACGGACCACAAGCACCATGCTCTACTAACTGAGTTACGGACCACAAGCACCATGCTCTACTAACTGAGCTATGGACCACAAGCACCATGCTCTACTAACTGAGTTATGGACCACAAGCACCATGCTCTACTAACTGAGTTACGGACCACAAGCACCATGCTCTACTAACTGAGTTACGGACCACAAGCACCATGCTCTACTAACTGAGTTACGGACCACAAGCACCATGCTCTACTAACTGAGTTATGGAGGACCACAAGCACCATGCTCTACTAACTGAGTTACGGACCACAAGCACCATGCTCTACTAACTGAGTTATGGACCACAAGCACCATGCTCTACTAACTGAGTTACGGACCACAAGCACCATGCTCTACTAACTGAGTTATGGACCACAAGCACCATGCTCTACTAACTGAGTTATGGAGGACCACAAGCACCATGCTCTACTAACTGAGTTACGGACCACAAGCACCATGCTCTACTAACTGAGTTATGGAGGACCACAAGCACCATGCTCTACTAACTGAGTTATGGACCACAAGCACCATGCTCTACTAACTGAGATATGGACCACAAGCACCATGCTCTACTAACTGAGTTATGGACCACAAGCACCATGCTCTACTAACTGAGTTACGGACCACAAGCACCATGCTCTACTAACTGAGTTATGGACCACAAGCACCATGCTCTACTAACTGAGTTATGGACCACAAGCACCATGCTCTACTAACTGAGTAATGGACCACAAGCACCATGCTCTACTAACTGAGTTATGGACCACAAGCACCATGCTCTACTAACTGAGTTATGGACCACAAGCACCATGCTCTACTAACTGAGTTACGGACCACAAGCACCATGCTCTACTAACTGAGATACGGACCACAAGCATCATGCTCTACTAACTGAGATACGGACCACAAGCACCATGCTCTACTAACTGAGTTATGGACCACAAGCACCATGCTCTACTAACTGAGTTACGGACCACAAGCACCATGCTCTACTAACTGAGTTATGGACCACAAGCACCATGCTCTACTAACTGAGTTATGGACCACAAGCACCATGCTCTACTAACTGAGTAATGGACCACAAGCACCATGCTCTACTAACTGAGTTATGGACCACAAGCACCATGCTCTACTAACTGAGTTATGGACCACAAGCACCATGCTCTACTAACTGAGTTACGGACCACAAGCACCATGCTCTACTAACTGAGATACGGACCACAAGCACCATGCTCTACTAACTGAGATACGGACCACAAGCACCATGCTCTACTAACTGAGTTACGGACCACAAGCACCATGCTCTACTAACTGAGTTATGGACCACAAGCACCATGCTCTACTAACTGAGTTATGGACCACAAGCACCATGCTCTACTAACTGAGTTATGGACCACAAGCACCATGCTCTACTAACTGAGTTATGGACCACAAGCACCATGCTCTACTAACTGAGTTATGGACCACAAGCACCATGCTCTACTAACTGAGTTAAGGACCACAAGCACCATGCTCTACTAACTGAGTTATGGACCACAAGCACCATGCTCTACTAACTGAGTTACGGACCACAAGGTCCATAAACACAAGCAAGTGTTTATCCAGCAACCTCACTGATTGCCCACTAAACTAATTCATGCTGTATCCATCCAGCCCTTTCTGTCCAAGCCACTAGCCTGCGTCCAGATCTGTTTGTGCTGTTCATACTGATCCATCGCAGATTAATGTTTGTGCTGTTCATACTGACCCATCCCAGATTAATGTTTGTGCTGTTCATACTGACCCATCCCAGATTAATGTTTGTGCTGTTCATACTGACCCATCCCAGATTAATGTTTGTGCTGTTCATACTGACCTATCCCAGATTAATGTTTGTGCTGTTCATACTGACCCATCCCAGATTAATGTTTGTGCTGTTCATACTGACCCATCCCAGATTAATGTTTGTGCTGTTCATACTGACCCATCCCAGATTAATGTTTGTGCTGTTCATATTGACCCATCCCAGATTAATGTTTGTGCTGTTCATACTGACCCATCCCAGATTAATGTTTGTGCTGTTCATACTGACCCATCCAAGATTAATGTTTGTGCTGTTCATACTGACCCATCCCAGATTAATGTTTGTGCTGTTCATACTGACCCATCCCAGATTAATGTTTGTGCTGTTCATACTGACCCATCCAAGATTAATGTTTGTGCTGTTCATACTGACCCATCCCAGATTAATGTTTGTGCTGTTCATACTGACCCATCCCAGATTAATGTTTGTGCTGTTCATACTGATCCATCCCAGATTAATGTTTGTGCTGTTCATACTGACCCATCCCAGATTAATGTTTGTGCTGTTCATACTGACCCATCCCAGATTAATGTTTGTGCTGTTCATACTGACCCATCCCAGATTAATGTTTGTGCTGTTCATACTGACCCATCCCAGATTAATGTTTGTGCTGTTCATACTGACCCATCCCAGATTAATGTTTGTGCTGTTCATACTGACCCATCCCAGATTAATGTTTGTGCTGTTCATACTGACCCATCCCAGATTAATGTTTGTGCTGTTCATACTGACCCATCCCAGATTAATGTGTGTGCTGTTCATACTGACCTATCCCAGATTAATGTTTGTGCTGTCCTGCCATTGTACAGTTCATACTGTACTGGCCTATGCTGTCTGTCTGTCTGTCTGTCTGTCTGTCTGTCTGTCTGTCTGTCTGTCTGTCTGTCTGTCTGTCTGTCTGTCTGTCTGTCTGTCTGTCTGTCTGTCTGTCTGTCTGTCTGTCTGTCTGTCTGTCTGTCTGTCTGTCTGTCTGTCTGTCTGTCTTTCTCTCTCTCTCTCTCCCCCCCCTCTCTCTCTCTCTCTCCTTCGCTGGTATTAAATATGGATCAGTATATTAACAACATTAGCAGTCCTTCCCCTCTCAGGTGATCATCAACTGTGATAGTGGTCGTGCCCAAGCTATGTTTATTAAAATGCACCTTTAAATAGCAAAAACAGAAACCATCCTGGATGTGATGTGAAGCCATGCTGTAATGTATATTCAGTAGTGTAAGCTCTATATGTCATGCAGGCTTGGTATCTATCTCCATGGCAACAGGAAAACATGGGACATCAAGGATTGACCACCAGGTGAGGTACACACAGGACGAATTCCATCACTAGACTGCTCTGTTAGAGTCTGTGTTAGATGTCTCACTAAATGTACCTCATATCATACTGTAATATTCACAGATGAAAAAAGTCACACATTTATTTTAATAGGTTTATGTATATCATTCAATCTGTATAGCAATGGAATAGTTCAGTTTTAAAATTGAGTGATGAAAATAAGAAATGTAACTGTACCCCTCATCACTGTCAAACGCTCCATAAAACACTTCAGCGAACAGGTCTTTCTAATCAACCTGGCCCGAGTATCCTGGAAGAATATTGACCTCATCCCGTCAGTAGAGGATGCCCGGTTGTTCTTTACAAGTAATTTCCTCACCATCTTAAATATGCATGCCCCTTTCAAAAAAATATAGAACTCAGAACAGATATAGCCCTTGGTTCACTCCAGACCTGACTGCCCTCGACCAGCTCAAAAACATCCTGTGGCGTACTGCATTAGCATAAAATAGTCCCTGTGATATGCAACTTTTCAGGGAAGTCAGGAACCAATACACACAGTCATTTAGGAAAGCAAAGGATAGCTTTTTCAAACAGAAATTTGCATCCTGTAGCTCTAACTCCAAAACGTTTTGGGACACTGTAAAGTCCATGGAGAATAAGAGCACCTCCTCTCAGCTGCCCACTGCACCTAGGCTAGGAAACACTGTCACTACCGATAAATCCACAATAATCGAGAATTTCAATAAGCATTTCTCTATGGTTGGCCATGCTTTCCTCCTGGCTACCCCATCCCCGGCCAACAGCTCCACACCCCCCGCAGCTACTTGCCCAAGCATCCCCAGCTTCTACTTCACCCAAATCCAGATAGCAGATGTTCTGAAAGAGCTGCAAAACCTGGACCCGTACAAATCAGCTGGGCTAGACAATCTGGACCCTCTCTTTCTAAAATAATCTGCCGCCATTGTTGCAACCCCTATTACTAGTCTGTCCAACCTCTCTTTCGTATCGTCCGAGATTCCTAAAGATTGGAAAGCTGCTGCGATCATCCCCCTCTTCAAAGGGGGTGACACTCTAGACCCAAACTGTTACAGACCTATATCCATCCTGCCCTGCCTTTCTAAAGTCTTCAAAAGCCAAGTTAACAAACAGATCACTGATCATTTCGAATCCCACCGTACCTTCTCCGCTGTGCAATCTGGTTTCCGAGCTGGTCACGGGTGTACCTCAGCCACGCTCAAGGTACTAAACGATATCATAACCGTCATCGATAAAAGATAGTACTGTGCAGCCGTCTTCATCGACCTGGCCAAGGCTTTCGACTCTGTCAATCACCACATTCTTATTGGCAGACTCAACAGCCTTGGCTTCTCAAATGACTGGTTCCACAACTACTTCTCAGATAGAGTTCAGTGTGTCAAATCAGAGGGCCTGTTGTCCGGACTTCTGGCAGTCTCTATGGGGGTACCACAGGGTTCAATTCTCGGGCTGACTCTTTTCTCTGTATACATCAACAATGTTGCTCTTGCTGCGGGTGATTCCTTGATCCACCTCGACGCAGACGACACCATTCTGTATACATCTGGCCCTTCTTTGGACACCGTGTTAACAAACCTCCAAATGAGCTTCAATGCCATACAACACTCCTTCTGTGGCCTCCAACTGCTCTTAAACGCTAGTAAAACTAAATGCATGCTTTTCAACCGATCGCTGCCCACGCCCGCCCGACTAGCATCACTTGTCTGGACAGTTCTGACTTAGAATATGTGGACAACTACAAATACTTAGGTATCTGGGTAGACTGCAAACTCTCCTTCCAGGCTCATATTAAGCATCTCCAATCCAAAAGTAAATCTAGAATCGGCTTCCTATTTCACAACAAAGCCTCCTTCACTCACGCTGCCAAACATACCCTCGTAAAACTGACTATCCTACCGATCCTCGACTCCGGCAATGCCATTTACTAAATAGCCTCCAACACTCTACTCAGCAAACTGGATGCAGTCTATCACAGTGCCATCCGTTTTGTCACCAAAGCCCCATATACCACCCACCACTGCAACCTGTATGCTCTCGTTTGCTGGCCCTCGCTACATATTCATCGCCAGACCCACTGGCTCCAGGTCATCTATAAGTATTTGCTAGTTAAAGCTCCGCCTTATCACAGCTCACTGGTCAACATAACAACACCCACCCGTAGCACGCGCTCCAGCAGGTATATCTCACTGGTCATCCCCAAAGCCAACACCTCCTTTGGCCGCCTTTCCTTCCAGTTCTCTGCTGCCAATGACTGGAACGAATTGCAAAAATCGCTGAAGCTGGAGACTTATATCTCCCTCACTAACTTTAAGCATCAGCTATCTGAGCAGCTTACCGATCGCTGCAGCTGTACACAGCCCATCTGTAAATAGCTCATCCAACTACCTACCTCATCCCCATATTGTTTTTATTTACTTTATTTTGCTCTTTTGCACACCAGTATTTCTACTTGCACACCATCACTCTAGTTTTAATTAGCTAAATTGTAATTACTTCGCAACTATGGCCTATTTATTGCCTTACATCCTCACGCCATATGCACACACTGTATATAGATTTTTTTGTATATTGTGTTATTGACTGTAAGTTTGTTTATTCCATGTGTAAATCTGTGTTGTTGTATGTGTCGAACTGCTTTGCTTTATCTTGGCCAGGTCGCAGTTGTAAATGAGAACTTGTTCTCAACTGGCCTACCTGGTTAAACAAAGGTGAAATAAATGAAATAAAAATTAAGCTATGCTGCCAGTGTGTAGAATATTCACACCATGATAGAAACATAATTTAAAAGCCATTGGAATTACCATGGGTCATTAAGTGTGCCCAGTTAGTTCCAATTAGGCTTATTATCAAGATGTGGCTTTGGACCTTTTCAGGGTTAACCAACCAGGTAACACCAGATCCAATATTTTTTTATTTAACTAGGCAAGTCAGTTAAGAACAAATTCTTATTTACAATGAAGACCTAGCAGAGAACAGTGGGTTAACTGCCTTGTTCAGGGGTAGAATGACAGATTTTCAGCTCAGGGATTCAATCCAGCAAACTTTTGGTTACTGGCCTAATGCTCTAACCACTGAGCCACCTGCTGCCCCAAAAACAATTCCAGGTCCCTAGAACGTCGGGAGATGCCTTTAATACCGGCCACTAGGGAAAACAGTGAGCACTATTCCCATCAAGTAGGCTCGCGGCTTCCTACGGCGTGCTACGGCTTGCTAGACCACGAGCTCTGGCTCAGAGGATCGCCTGTTCAATCCCAGTGGTGGGCATTTTTTGCCTGAACCTTTAAAAAAAATCGATGTTTGTGGACAAACGTCGAATACTGCAGTCATACAATGAGATATTGTTGGCCAAAGAGGTGCGAGTTTGAATAGTTATTGGCACTGTATATCACTGCATGTAGAAGTGCTGTAAAACTGTTACAAGCTCATATGGTACATATTAGGCAGAACTATACTTTACTTTACTGTTTTGAATTATAACATGTTTCACATCAACATGTGAACCTGAGAAAGAAAATATGTTATGGCTTGTTATGTCGCAAAAAAACTGTTAATGAGACGTGATCACCTGCAGCTAAATGAATGATTCATTCACAGTACTTAAGATTTTTGCTGATCATCACGTCATCAACCTCTCATCATCACGTTCCACCCTCATCATCTGCCATCTAAGACATCTAAGGTTTATCTATTTTTTTTATTTCTTTCGATGTTTAGGCTATTCCGATTTACCACACCTGACATACTTTCCCTGGCGTTTGCCGTGATGCTCTATAGCCTAGATTTAATTCACGGCTAAAATAATGGCATGAATTAAATGTGCTTTTCTATAGTTCTACTCAGACGCGCATCACGTGTTTCGGTTCAATTCTCAGCCAGCGGTTTCCATGAACTGAACTATAGGCTTCAATGCTCAGATTGCTCCAGTTCTCCGGGTATGTGGTCGCTTGTCAAAGCCGGACTGAAATCCACAACCAAAAAATGAAAATTCTGAGAAATTGATTGAGGTGATTATTGAAGATAGCGATATTTCGATTGGACAAGAAAGCATATGGAAAACTGAAAACTGGAACCAGGGGTTCGGGCAGGGGTTCTGCTACGAAGAAGTTTCAGAGTGGATGTAACATCGACACGTGAAAGCTCTGCAGCCTCAGAGGCTCCTTCAGTTCAGAAAAAAAGTACTTGGGTAAGTAGGAATCAATTAAATATATTTATTGGCTATGGCAACATATTTAGCCTAAAGCCACAGTCTCTGAAATTTCCAGTGAATGAAAACATTTAAAAAAAACGAATAACATATTAGGCTATATTATATTTTATCATGGTGGACTGTTATCCAATTATCTTTAGATCCTTAAAAAATAATGATGCTCTCGTCAAATGTCACTGCTTGAGAAATACAGATCACAGACATTGTAGGAAGTGCAGCATTGCTGTGGCAACAGTTGCATGTGAAAATGTCATTTGCTTTGTTTTGTTGGTCGCCCTTTATGAGCGCCATACATACTATGTGTTTATATCCTGATACAAAGAGTTTATCTTACAACGAACAATCTGAAGAAAAAAACGACATCATATTCAATATTTACAATGATTAAATGCGGACACTGGCGCATAAGGAGAAACGTGTAGCCTATTGGACATTATTGGACAAAAGTACTGTTGCATCCACAGATTAGTTTAAGATCACTTGTAGGCTTCACTATTTGGTATTGTTTTGTAAAGGTTATTAGGCAAACAGTCTATAATGTTATTAGCTATGATATGACCTATCAGATTGTCTATAATCAGAGACCTTACCTTTAGCCGACCTACTGAATAAATTACCTATTAATTAGCCACTTGGGTTGCTGAGAGAGAGCGAGAGAGATGGGGAGAGAGAGAGAGAGAGAGAGAGAGAGAGAGAGAGAGAGAGAGAGAGAGAGAGAGAGAGAGAGAGAGAGAAAGAGAGAGATGGGGAGAGAGAGAGAAAGAGAGATGGGGGGAGAGAGAGAGAGAGATGGTGAGAGAGAGAGAGAGAGGCAGAGAGAGAGAGAGAGAGAGAGGGATGAGGAAAGAGAGAGATATGGGGAGAGAGAGAATGAGAGAATGAGAAAACAAAAAGATAATTACTTGACACATTGGAAAGAATTAACAAAAAAACAGAGCAAACTAGAATGCGATTTGGCCCTAAACAGAGAGTACACAGTGGCAGAATACCTGACCACCGTGACTGACCCAAACTGAGCTGCACTTCCTAACCTCCTGCGAAATGTATGACCATATTAGAGACACATATTTTCCTCAGATTACACAGATCCACAAAGAATTAGAATTATACTCCCATATTTATTGGGTGAAATATCACAGTGTGCAATCACAGCAGCAAGATTTGTGATCTGTTGCCACAAGAAAAGGGCAACCAGTGAAGAACAAGCACCATTATAAACACTTTTGTACTTTAACCATTTGTACATGTTACAACACTGTACATAGACATAATATGACATTTAAAATGTCTTTATTCTTTTGGAACTTTTGTATGTGTAATGTTTACTGTTCATTTTTTTTGTTTATTTTCACTTTAGTTTATTATTTATTGCACTTGCTTTGGTAATGTAAACATATGTTTCCCATGCCAATAAAGCCCCTTAAATTGAATTGAAATGAGAGAGAGAGAGAGAGAGAGAGAGGGAGAAGGAAAGAAAGAAAGAAAGAAAGAAAGAAAGAAAGAAAGAAAGAAAGAAAGAAAGAAAGAAAGAAAGAAGGAAGGAAGGAAAGAAGGAAGGAAGGAAGGAAAGAAGGAAGGAAAGAAAGAAAGAAAGAAAGAAAGAAAGAAAGAAAGAAAGAAAGAAAGAAAGAAAGAAAGAGAGAGAGAGAGAGAGAGAAAGAAAGAGAGAGAGAGAGAGAGAGCTCTCTGTCTTCTGTGTGCATTGTGTGATTCAGTCATAGTGTACCGTGTCATTCATCTAGTTAGTTAAAGTGTGCACGTGGTCTGGACAGGGATCAGAGACGGATGGTCTGTTTTACATCTTGATTGAGATTCATTCATGAAACCAAGTGATGAAAATGTCATTTTATTCACACAATGTGACATTAAAAATAAAAAAAACTACGTTGACCCATTCTGTTAAAGAGTTGTCCAACTATTCAACTTTGAACATATTGGTTTCACTAGGCTGTTTGTGCCTAGTCAAGATAATCCATCCAATTATCAAATCCAATTTTCCAAACTTTGGGCAGCAGGTAGCCTAGTGGTTAGAGTGTTGGACTAGTAACTGAACGGTTGCTAGATCGAATCCTCCGAGCTGACAAGGTAAAAATCTGTCGTTCTTCCCATGAACAAAGCAGTTGACCTACTATTCCTAGGGGTTCATTGAAAATGGGATTTTGTTCTTAACTGGCTTGCCTAGTTAAATAAACTAAAGAAACAGTCAGATACACATGTATATGTGATTATTATTGATCCTACATCTTGATTTATCGAGGAAACCGTCACTTTTGCTTTCTGTCAGCCCCCTCGTAGAATAGATCATGATTAACATTTGGACGCCCAATGTTGTTATGAATGAACAATTAGCCTATCAAACAATGATAAATCACTGGATAATCAGATGAAGCCATAACAAGGGGTTATGAATTGAAATAGACAGTAAACAGTAGGCTATAGGCCCTTATAGCGCATGTGGCTATCTGTACTTTCTCTCTGTTTGCTCCAGTTAGAAAACAAAGGGTGCGTTGTTTACCGTGAGAAATGGCTTGTGGCTTCCGCACACATGATGTTTCCTCATCTCTTTCTGTAGGCCACATGATTCAGTTGTTCAATAAGTCGTTCAGAAAATCCCCCGCCAAAAAATATTTACCACGAGGTGGCCACCGTCTTTGATATTAAATTGGTTTGGTCAACCCTTTGAAAGCTAAAGTAATATGTTAGCGACCTCGTAAACAAACGCAGCGCCATTTTGGTGGACGTTGTGCTACTGTACCCTTGACTGGAGATGGTGTTTCCGGCAGAGAGAAAAAAGACATAGGCCTACACCTTGAGGCTTTTCTCATTTGGGCAAAAGTCTGTCTTCCGTCCTCCATCCTCTCTCCTCCGTGACCCAAAAGTATGTCCACACCCTGTAAATGTCATTTGGCTGATGAAGTGTGAGTCTCATTTAATTTTTCCAGCCTCCATCTAAACAAATGGAAAAGAAAGGCACCATATAATTCCATATTTTTAGATGAGGCCTGCAGTCAGTAATTTACTTTCTTTGGAAAATAATAACTTCCAACAGGTGTGAGTTGAACCAATGACGAAAGATTACAACAGAGAAACTCCTTCCCCTGAAGACACCATTATCTTCCTTAGAAAGATGGAGGTTCCATCTAAAGGGAGGTGGACCCCAGACGACGTCTCCTCTACCCCATCATCTTCAGGGATGCAGAGGTCCAGTTGCTCCAGTCTGAAGGTACAGTACTTGTCTCTTCTCAGATCACCTCATGGGAAATTAAAACCCTGTACTGATCTAGGATCAGGTCCCCGTTATTCATATAAACATATTCTTTAAGATCTAAAAGGCAGAACTGATCCTACTCTGTCTGTCTGTCTGTCTGTCTGTCTGTCTGTCTGTCTGTCTGTCTGTCTGTCTGTCTGTCTGTCTGTCTGTCTGTCTGTCTGTCTGTCTGTCTGTCTGTCTGTCTGTCTGTCTGTACTGTAGAGTTCTAGGATTAATTATTCTGTCGCATAAACACTCTTCAAAAAGGGTTTGTAAAGGGTTCCTCGGCTGTAGGAGAACACTGTTTAGTTTCCAGGTAGAATGCTGTTTAGTTTCCAGGTAAAACACTGTTTAGTTTCCAGGTAAAACACTGTTTAGTTTCCAGGTAAAACACTGTTTAGTTTCCAGGTAAAACACTGTTTAGTTTCCAGGTAAAACACTGTTTAGTTTCCAGGTAGAACGCTGTTTAGTTTCCAGGTAGAACACTGTTTAGTTTCCAGGTAAAACACTGTTTAGTTTCCAGGTAAAACACTGTTTAGTTTCCAGGTAAAACACTGTTTAGTTTCCAGGTAAAACATTGTTTAGTTTCCAGGTAAACACTGTTTAGTTTCCAGGTAAAACACTGTTTAGTTTCCAGGTAAAACGCTGTTTAGTTTCCAGGTAGAATGCTGTTTAGTTTCCAGGTAGAATGCTGTTTAGTTTCCAGGTAAAACACTGTTTAGTTTCCAGGTAAAACACTGTTTAGTTTCCAGGTAGAATGCTGTTTAGTTTCCAGGTAGAATGCTGTTTAGTTTCCAGGTAGAACGCTGTTTAGTTTCCAGGTAGAATGCTGTTTAGTTTCCAGGTAGAATGCTGTTTAGTTTCCAGGTAGAATGCTGTTTAGTTTCCAGGTAGAATGCTGTTTAGTTTCCAGGTAGAATGCTGTTTAGTTTCCAGGTAAAACACTGTTTAGTTTCCAGGTAGAATGCTGTTTAGTTTCCAGGTAGAACGCTGTTTAGTTTCCAGGTAGAACGCTGTTTAGTTTCCAGGTAGAATGCTGTTTAGTTTCCAGGTAAAACACTGTTTAGTTTCCAGGTAAAACACTGTTTAGTTTCCAGGTAAAACACTGTTTAGTTTCCAGGTAAAACACTATTTAGTTTCCAGGTAAAACGCTGTTTAGTTTCCAGGTAAAACGCTGTTTAGTTTCCAGGTAAAACGCTGTTTAGTTTCCAGGTAGAACGCTGTTTAGTTTCCAGGTAGAACGCTGTTTAGTTTCCAGGTAAAACACTGTTTAGTTTCCAGGTAAAACACTGTTTAGTTTCCAGGTAAAACACTGTTTAGTTTCCAGGTAAAACACTGTTTAGTTTCCAGGTAAAACGCTGTTTAGTTTCCAGGTAGAATGCTGTTTAGTTTCCAGGTAAAACGCTGTTTAGTTTCCAGGTAGAATGCTGTTTAGTTTCCAGGTAGAATGCTGTTTAGTTTCCAGGTAAAACGCTGTTTAGTTTCCAGGTAAAACACTGTTTAGTTTCCAGGTAGAATGCTGTTTAGTTTCCAGGTAGAATGCTGTTTAGTTTCCAGGTAGAATGCTGTTTAGTTTCCAGGTAGAATGCTGTTTAGTTTCCAGGTAGAACGCTGTTTAGTTTCCAGGTAGAATGCTGTTTAGTTTCCAGGTAAAACACTGTTTAGTTTCCAGGTAAAACGCTGTTTAGTTTCCAGGTAGAACGCTGTTTAGTTTCCAGGTAGAACGCTGTTTAGTTTCCAGGTAGAACGCTGTTTAGTTTCCAGGTAGAACGCTGTTTAGTTTCCAGGTAGAACGCTGTTTAGTTTCCAGGTAGAACGCTGTTTAGTTTCCAGGTAGAACGCTGTTTAGTTTCCAGGTAGAACGCTGTTTAGTTTCCAGGTAGAACGCTGTTTAGTTTCCAGGTAGAACGCTGTTTAGTTTCCAGGTAGAACGCTGTTTAGTTTCCAGGTAGAACGCTGTTTAGTTTCCAGGTATAACGCTGTTTAGTTTCCAGGTAGAACGCTGTTTAGTTTCCAGGTAAAACGCTGTTTAGTTTCCAGGTAAAACGCTGTTTAGTTTCCAGGTAGAACGCTGTTTAGTTTCCAGGTAAAACACTGTTTAGTTTCCAGGTAAAACATTGTTTAGTTTCCAGGTAAACACTGTTTAGTTTCCAGGTAAAACACTGTTTAGTTTCCAGGTAAAACGCTGTTTAGTTTCCAGGTAGAATGCTGTTTAGTTTCCAGGTAGAATGCTGTTTAGTTTCCAGGTAAAACACTGTTTAGTTTCCAGGTAAAACACTGTTTAGTTTCCAGGTAAAACACTGTTTAGTTTCCAGGTAAAACACTGTTTAGTTTCCAGGTAAAACACTGTTTAGTTTCCAGGTAGAACGCTGTTTAGTTTCCAGGTAGAACACTGTTTAGTTTCCAGGTAAAACACTGTTTAGTTTCCAGGTAAAACACTGTTTAGTTTCCAGGTAAAACACTGTTTAGTTTCCAGGTAAAACATTGTTTAGTTTCCAGGTAAACACTGTTTAGTTTCCAGGTAAAACACTGTTTAGTTTCCAGGTAAAACGCTGTTTAGTTTCCAGGTAGAATGCTGTTTAGTTTCCAGGTAGAATGCTGTTTAGTTTCCAGGTAAAACACTGTTTAGTTTCCAGGTAAAACACTGTTTAGTTTCCAGGTAGAATGCTGTTTAGTTTCCAGGTAGAATGCTGTTTAGTTTCCAGGTAGAACGCTGTTTAGTTTCCAGGTAGAATGCTGTTTAGTTTCCAGGTAGAATGCTGTTTAGTTTCCAGGTAGAATGCTGTTTAGTTTCCAGGTAGAATGCTGTTTAGTTTCCAGGTAAAACGCTGTTTAGTTTCCAGGTAGAACGCTGTTTAGTTTCCAGGTAGAACGCTGTTTAGTTTCCAGGTAGAACGCTGTTTAGTTTCCAGGTAGAACGCTGTTTAGTTTCCAGGTAGAACGCTGTTTAGTTTCCAGGTAGAACGCTGTTTAGTTTCCAGGTAGAACGCTGTTTAGTTTCCAGGTAGAACGCTGTTTAGTTTCCAGGTAAAACACTGTTTAGTTTCCAGGTAGAACGCTGTTTAGTTTCCAGGTAGAACGCTGTTTAGTTTCCAGGTAGAACGCTGTTTAGTTTCCAGGTAGAATGCTGTTTAGTTTCCAGGTAAAACACTGTTTAGTTTCCAGGTAAAACACTGTTTAGTTTCCAGGTAAAACACTGTTTAGTTTCCAGGTAAAACACTGTTTAGTTTCCAGGTAAAACACTGTTTAGTTTCCTGGTAAAACGCTGTTTAGTTTCCAGGTAGAACGCTGTTTAGTTTCCAGGTAGAACGCTGTTTACTTTCCAGGTAGAATGCTGTTTAGTTTCCAGGTAAAACACTGTTTAGTTTCCAGGTAAAACACTGTTTAGTTTCCAGGTAAAACACTGTTTAGTTTCCAGGTAGAACGCTGTTTAGTTTCCAGGTAGAATGCTGTTTAGTTTCCAGGTAAAACACTGTTTAGTTTCCAGGTAGAATGCTGTTTAGTTTCCAGGTAGAATGCTGTTTAGTTTCCAGGTAGAATGCTGTTTAGTTTCCAGGTAAAACGCTGTTTAGTTTCCAGGTAGAATGCTGTTTAGTTTCCAGGTAGAATGCTGTTTAGTTTCCAGGTAGAATGCTGTTTAGTTTCCATGTAAAACACTGTTTAGTTTCCAGGTAGAACGCTGTTTAGTTTCCAGGTAGAACGCTGTTTAGTTTCCAGGTAGAATGCTGTTTAGTTTCCAGGTAGAATGCTGTTTAGTTTCCAGGTAGAACGCTGTTTAGTTTCCAGGTAAAACACTGTTTAGTTTTCAGGTAAAACACTGTTTAGTTTCCAGGTAAAACACTGTTTAGTTTCCAGGTAAAACGCTGTTTAGTTTCCAGGTAAAACGCTGTTTAGTTTCCAGGTAGAACGCTGTTTAGTTTCCAGGTAGAACGCTGTTTAGTTTCCAGGTAGAACGCTGTTTAGTTTCCAGGTAGAACGCTGTTTAGTTTCCAGGTAGAACGCTGTTTAGTTTCCAGGTAGAATGCTGTTTAGTTTCCAGGTAGAATGCTGTTTAGTTTCCAGGTAGAACGCTGTTTAGTTTCCAGGTAGAATGCTGTTTAGTTTCCAGGTAAAACACTGTTTAGTTTCCAGGTAAAACACTGTTTAGTTTCCAGGTAGAATGCTGTTTAGTTTCCAGGTAAAACGCTGTTTAGTTTCCAGGTAGAACGCTGTTTAGTTTCCAGGTAAAACACTGTTTAGTTTCCAGGTAGAACGCTGTTTAGTTTCCAGGTAGAACGCTGTTTAGTTTCCAGGTAGAATGCTGTTTAGTTTCCAGGTAGAACGCTGTTTAGTTTCCAGGTAGAACGCTGTTTAGTTTCCAGGTAGAATGCTGTTTAGTTTCCAGGTAGAACGCTGTTTAGTTTCCAGGTAAAACACTGTTTAGTTTCCAGGTAGAACGCTGTTTAGTTTCCAGGTAGAATACTGTTTAGTTTCCAGGTAGAATGCTGTTTAGTTTCCAGGTAGAACGCTGTTTAGTTTCCAGGTAAAACACTGTTTAGTTTCCAGGTAGAACGCTGTTTAGTTTCCAGGTAAAACACTGTTTAGTTTCCAGGTAGAACGCTGTTTAGTTTCCAGGTAGAATGCTGTTTAGTTTCCAGGTAGAATGCTGTTTAGTTTCCAGGTAGAACGCTGTTTAGTTTCCAGGTAAAACACTGTTTAGTTTCCAGGTAGAACGCTGTTTAGTTTCCAGGTAGAATACTGTTTAGTTTCCAGGTAGAATGCTGTTTAGTTTCCAGGTAGAATACTGTTTAGTTTCCAGGTAGAATACTGTTTAGTTTCCAGGTAAAATGCTGTTTAGTTTCCAGGTAGAACGCTGTTTAGTTTCCAGGTAGAATGCTGTTTAGTTTCCAGGTAAAACACTGTTTAGTTTCCAGGTAGAACACTTTTTAGTTTCCAGGTAAAACACTTTTTTGTCTTCTCCCTTCCAGGTAGAACCCTTTCACCCACGAAAACACCCCAATTAGGAACCTTTTGGTGAAAAGGTTCTACCTGTAACCCAAAGGGATTCTCTTATCAGGACAGTCATTCATCCAAATAACTCGTTATGGCAGGTTTTAGGTAAAACCTTTTTTTCTAAGAGTGTAACCACACAGTGTTGATTTTAGCATGTAAATCTTGGTGGGGCAAAAAATGTGTAATGTGGGATGCATGCCAGCAAAGCCACAACACAACACAACACTAAACAATACAACACAACACAACACAACACAATACAACACAACACAACACAACACAACACAACACAACACAACACAACACAACACAACACAACACAACACAACACAACACAACACTAAACAATACATTAATTGCACTATAACGGTGACAAACGGTGCCCACAAACTGTTAGGGCCTACATAAAGCTGTCCCAACAGCAGAGTCCAAACATATCAGTCCCAACACCTTACCACCGCTACACCTGGTTATCAGCAGAGCCTTGTCTGGCAGGGAAACAGTTCATTCAGCCTCATTTACTGCCTTTTAAGAAAACATAGCTGATGTGGCTGACTTGGTTAAACAAATTTGGTTTCTTCTGACAATTGAGATGTACAAACTATGGCAAAAGGGAACGACGAGTGGATAAGAGGCAATCCATCACTTAGATTAAGACATTAATGAGCGAGCTAGGACGGCCGTACAGTAGTCAATATAACTATTTGTTCAGCACTTTTGAAATGTACAGCGACAGAATTCAGAACATGGGCCATTCTTACAGTATCCTCTCTGTACACCAAGTCAGAACCGCAGGATAAATAAAGGGTGCATATAAGCAGACAATGAAGCTCTTACAATATTCGATCATGACATTTCTCTAAAACAGGTTATACTGTAGGCTTCATGTGCACCACCAAGTCAGAACAGTAGTCGAAATTAAGAGGGGAAAAGGGACCTAATTATTAGGGTGAGGCACATGGGCTACTAACAGCTTACCACACAACATACACTTAGTATTACTTTCTTAGCTACAGTATACATATCTCCCTGGCATATTACATCATTTATGCAGCAGCATATAAGACATTTTTGGATTCACCTTGTTGTGCTGTGCTCACTTGAACAGGAAGGTGGCCCGGCGGTTCTTCCTGGGCAAATTATGTCATCAAAGTCTAGCATTCTCTGGATTTATGGTGCTTTCAAGATAACATGGGAACTCGGTAAAAAACAAGGTTGAATCATAATGACGTCAGTGATCTTCGGGTCGTAGCTCTAGAAAGAGGCCCGAGTTCCCGACTTTGTTGACCGCTCAAAACGTATTTTCCCAGCCGGAGCTTGTTTTTCCCGAGTTCCCAGTTGTCTTGAACTCACTGAAGTCAGATTTCCCAGTTTCCGAGTTAACAGTTGTTTTGAGCGCGGCACAAATCATGCTTCATTGACAGCATGGCCAATGTTGAATGTTTATCATTTTAAACTAGGAAAAGATACCCTTAATCTTAGACTTTGTTCCACACAGCCACTCCACTCAATAGCAAGCTAATGATTACTTTCCAATGCTTGCAGTTAGCCATTTTCCTTCCAAACCAGTCATTTTTGAATTTGCGAAGATCAACTTGTTTTGTAATGTTTATGTCCAATGGCCGATAAGCAACGATACGTTTTATCTATAATTTCTCTTCATTATTTCTCTTCAAATGACAAGGATTAAAAAGGATTTGCCAGTAGATTGTCGACTTGATTCATGATGATGATTGCTAGCTAAGATTTGAAAGTATGTTGTTGACATGATCAGTCCAATCAAGGCCACTGTAGATATAACGTGATTTAACATAATTTTATCTGTGGCCAATGATCTTGAGCCTTCTTGGATGGGCACTTCTAATATAACTATATAGCAGCACCCAAGGAGCTTGAATATTTGAGCTCTACCCTTAGACTTGGCGGGGAAGTAGTGTCCCCATGAGTGACAGAACACTGAGCCAATCACAGTGCAACTAGAGAACATTACCAACACCTACGCTCCGTATTTTCCGCTGGATGCCACACCACCACAGAAAGCACTGAGCTAGGCTTAAGCACCTGCGTGTGTGTACTCTACATCATGCTGTAAGACAGTGTGTGTGTGTGTGTGTGTGTGTGTGCTGTAAGACAGTGTGTGTGTGTGTGTGTGTGCTGTAAGACAGTGTGTGTGTACTGTATATCATTGTTGTAAGGCCGTGTAGTGTGTAAAGCATGATATACAGTACAATCTTTGGTTTCCCTAATTGATTATTTCAAAACAGAAGCTTGAGTGAACTTGACTGCAATGGAACGTAGTGAATATTATCTCAGCCTAAGAATGATCACGCAATATGTTACACTGAACAAAATGAATATGAAGCTTCCAAACTGAACAAACATATAAATGCAACATGCAACAATTTCAAAGATTTTACTGAGTTGCAGTTCATATAAGGAAATACATGTATTAGGCCCTAATCTATGTATTTCACATGACTGGGAATACAGATATGCATCTGTTGGTCACAGATATCTTTCTTTTTTAAAGGTAGGGGCGTGGATCAGAAAGGTATCTGGTATGACCACAATTTGCCTCATGCAGCGCGACACATCTCCCTCAAGTTGATCAGGCTGTTATTTGTGGCCTGTGGAATGTTGTCCCACTCCTCTTCAATGGCCGTGCGAAGTTGCTGGATTTGCGGGAACTGGAACACGCTGTCGTACACGTCGATCCAGAGCATGCCAAACATGCTCAATGGGTGTCATGTCTGGTGAGTATGCAGGCCATGGAAGAAATGGGAGCTTCCAGGAATTTTGTACAGATCCTTGCAACATGTGGCCGTGGATTATCATGCTTATAAAAGAGGTGATGGCGGCGGATGAATGGCACGATGTCGTCATGGTATCTCTGTGCATTCAAGTTGCCATCGATAAAATGCAAATGTGTTCTTTGTCCATAGCTTATGCCTGCCCATGCCACAACGTTGCAAACCACTCTCCCACACGTCATACACATGGTCTGCGGTTGTGAGGCCGGTTGGACGTACTGCAAAATTCTCTAAAACGACTTTGGAGGCGGCTTATGGTAGAGAAATTAACATTAAATTCTCTGGCAACAGCTCTGGTGGACATCCCTGCAGTCAGCATGCCAATTGAGACATCTGTGGCATTGTGTTGTGTCACAAAACTGCACATTTTAGGGTGGCCTTTTATTGTTCCCAGCACAAGGTGCAACTGTGTAATGATTATGCTGTTTAATCAGCTTCTTGAAATGCTACACCTGTCAGGTGGATGGATTATCTTAGTAAAGGAGAAATGCTCACTATGAGCCCTCAACACTTAGCCCTTAGTGCTCTTTGGACTGCAACCTCCCTCCCTCCCTCACCCAGGCCCTGCAGTGTATTATAAAGTGTGAAAATAAATGTCCTAACCCAGGGCTGCTGAGAGAGAGAGAGAGAGAGAGAGAGAGAGAGAGAGAGAGAGAGAGAGAGAGAGAGAGAGAGAGAGAGAGAGAGAGAGAGAGAGAGAGAGAGAGAGAGAGAGAGAGAGAGGTCTGTGTACTGTACAGTGAAACCGTTTCTTGTTTGCCACTAGCTTGTGTACTGTGTGTGTACAATAGTTGTCTTTGTATATGATTAGTGCAGCTAATGACGTACTGTACATTAACTTTACACAGTGTATACACAAGCACTGTATCTGTAAAATGAGTGAGGTAGCCCTCAGCAGCAAGTGTAACAGAGTTTAGGGCCTGTCTTTGTCCTGATCTGGGCTCAAACAAGGGACCTTCTGCACAACAACCCTTCACGGTCCTGTGTTGCTAAGTTTGTGAGAGCCTGATGCTAGCAACGCCAGGGTGGTGGGTTCAATGTCCGCCATGGCCACCCATACGAAAAAAAAATGTAAGTTGCTTATGATAAAAGCTTCTGCTAAATGGCAAGCAGCACCGTCAACACCAGTGACCCAGAAAAGCCCAGTCGTTTCTTTGTCTTGGGCTACAGTACTTCTAGGTCTTGTGCGATGGACCCTACTACTGCACGGCACACACAGCTAACTACTTACCAGTGCCACATCAGCTACAGGGTCATTCCATTAAATTATTCTCTTTTGGGTATTGTAATTTATTGGAAAAATTCATGAATTAAATAATTTTTCCTTCTTTCATGAAGAGCACATATTCAACTTAATAAAAAAAAAATGCTTTCCCCATCTCAAGAGGTTAAATGACTATAGTAAGTACCAGATAAAGTAACGGGGTTGATGATTTCTTCTTAAATCAGCCATACATCTCCTCGTGACAGGGGGAACGGAAGCTTGGTGTGTGCAACAGGCAGGGGCAATTGAACGCAAGCTTCACCCCCAAAAAATTATATTGTAAAAAAAAAAAAATGTCAAGCCGGTCTGTGGGTAACAAGGTTGACGTGCTATCCTCGACCAGCTCAGCTTAGTTTTTACCTTAAAATGAATCACTAATCACAATAATAATCTTGATAAATTACTTTGTCAAAGCAACAAAATAACTTTTTATTTATGATGGTGAAAACGTTACAATGATTGTGAAAACTTGGAGAGATTTTGGTGCACAGATCCACTGGGGGAAAAAACTGGTTGAGTTAAACGTTGTTACAACGTAATTTGTCAACGTATGTTGATGTGGAATCTACGTGGAAAATACATTGCTTAAAAAAAAAAAAGGGAATCAACGTAAACTGTTGGTTTGATGTTAAAATTTCAAACACAAGATGATGTCATTATGTTTAAAAAAAATTACATAAACAAAACTTGTATAAAATATGTTGAAATTATATCCTCTATCAGACAAAAGTCCAGCCCTAGCTATAAAAGTCCAGCCCTAGCTATAAAAGTCCAGCCCTAGCTATAAAAGTCCAGCCCTAGCTATAAAAGTCCAGCCCTAGCCTTAGCTATGATATTTGTCACTGTCTATAACCAATGCACTGTCGTGAGAATGCTTGTTGAGAGATCTCCACTTAAAAATAGAAATAGATTCACTGTTACCATCAAAGTAATTCCAAAGGGTCGGTTTATTAACGGGGCAAATGAAATGTGAGCATACAACAGCTATAGTTTCAATTCAACCCAGAATTCAATGAAACCAAAAATCTGACATTGTTTTTCTATTGGAATTTGGTTGTGCATTTTTTTTAGATGTTTGAAAGCATAGTGAAAACACATAAAAACATTCAACTAACTTGTGGCTGTCTTTCTGAGTGGGTGATTATAGGTTGAAATCTCATTGATCAACATCTCAACCAAATATTACCCAATTATCCACTTGGTGTGCCCAGTGGGGAGGGACATGTTAAAAGGTAGAATTTTGGCACATTAGCAAGTCTTAATTCATATAGAAAAACAGATTTATAGAATTTTCCATGTGGTATATATTAAAGGGCACTTCATTTAATATAGCATGCTTTTAAGTACAATATTGTTGGACAATTTCTACTTAGAATATCAAAGGGACGAAAAAGGGACTCATTTCGTTGAATGATCCTACAATAAAAAAGCTGATTAGCAAGTCTGGTTTCTGTTTTTTTGACAACTGTTTCTAACAGGATTTATTTTGGATGTACTTTGACTGAGCTTGTAGACTCGTGGTCACGGTTTCTCTTCACGTTGACAGCCGTTTGCCACAATGCAGTCCGTTGCTGTTGTTTCTAGATATTTCTTTACGCAGACAGACTTAGGGAGTAAACACACATTGTTTGAGGATTCAGCATATTACAGTACAGTATGTGTGTTAAATGTGGATGCTAAGGCAACTTCTTCTGGAGGCTTCTAGCTTGATATCTTGACAAACGGTAATATTACTTAAGGAGAAAACAGAATTGGCGTCAAAAATCCTCCTTTAACCTGGATCATAGCTTTCACCTGGATTCACCTGGTCAGTCTCCATGTCATGGAAAAGGCAGGTGTTCCTAAAGTTTTGTCCACTCAGTGGATATTGTATCCTTTTAATTTATTTTATAAAAGTGCAGAAAATGTGCATGTACTTTTATCCTCATTTTCAGTATTTTACATTTAAACTCTTACAACTGTCAAATCGGTGTTCCATTAAGAAATGGCAAGATTTCATGGAGTAGAAAAGAGATTCAAGAACACTTGGAGGATGATGGATTTTTTTTTTTTTTTAATGTATATTATTAAAAGTACAAACAATTAATTTCAAGATGTATGTAAGTGAAATGTTAATTTATGATGCTGAGGCCTGCTGTGTTCTGGAAGCTAAGTTTCTGGGTTTATTACTTTGACCCCAGATCAAGGGTCATGTGCAAGTATTCTAGCCAGTCACAGGGTTTGCGACACAGACATATAACATGAGCTAAATCACAGCTCCTAGGAATTCAGTTTGTGGGATTCGGGGAATCTGGACTTTTTATACTTGGTCAAATCTTTCTCAGGAAATCTCCCCATGGCCTCTGTCACACCTTGGTTCAAATACTATTCGCAATAATTTCAAATACTCGATTGAGGCTTGATTGAGCTTGCCTGGTGCACTGGAATTAATAGATTAAATGTATGAGAAAATCCTGCCCATCTGGCACTACCAGATAGGCTAAAGCAAACTCTCAAAATTATTTTCAAGATTTCCAATCATATTTGAATCCAGGTCTGGCCTATATTCTGGCCTAAAACTGCATTTACAGTCTGCCCAATTCTGCTAATTTATTCACTAATTGGTATTTTGACCAATCAGAAAAAAGATTGGTGACAATTTCTGGGATCGGTCAAAAGACCCAATTATTGGTAAAAATATAATAATTGGGCTTCCTGTGTTAACACAGCCTTGGAGACATAATGTGGGGGACCCCTATACCTTGACAGCAGAACCCAGTACCCTATGCTGTAGCTCCTAAGTGTAAGCTGCATCAGATATTTTTCAGAGCTGATCTGATTAGTCTAAAGACCAATTAGCGGGGGGGGGGGGGGGGGGGGGGGGGATCCAATTGGGCTTTCTATAGCCACAATGGAAAACAACGGGGCGAGGCGATGATGAGCTATCGTGTTGTTCTGAACTGTGACCTAGTTTGGTGCTGAACGTTTTACAGAAACAAAGGTGCTATTCTATTCTACTGAAGTGCCCTCCTGCACAACCCACCAAGCCGAATTACTCAGTGATGTAACGACTGTACTCTAAAATCCACCCGCATCATTATAATTTAGGCTATGACTTGAGATGGACTAGTGTGAGGAACATTTTAAATTATAGGTTGTATGTGTTGGATTTGAAATGAATACATTAATTCAACCAATTTAGACCCTTCAGACTTATGGCTGGATCTGTAAGCAGCTTCTCCATTATCTATGTGAACGATTGAATAAATAAATGAATTCATGAATGAACTGGCCTCGTTCCCAGGAAAACTGTTGCTGAAATGTAATTTGTCTCAGGCCAAAATTAGAAAGGTCTTATTGTAAAAAAAAAAAGAGTTAAGGAATCAACATAAGTTGATGACAACATACTGTATGTTAATGACATGGAAATCATTTTAAGTGATGTCTCAGTTACGACTTTGCCGGAAACATTTCTCAAGAAGTAGAATCTCTGCACCATAAGGCCAGTATCAGTCATGTCGTCAGCGTTCAGAGAAACACAGTACATCTGAGGTCAAGTTGCTACTGTTGAAAATATTTGAATAGAAATATGAATGATGTATGACATACTGAAACCACTGATAACTCAGATGAGTGTCTTTGTGTTTCCTCTCTGATGGACAGAAATAGAGATGTCCTGGTCTGTCTGAGGTGAAGTCTTTGTGCTTCCTCTCTGATGGACAGAAATAGAGATGTCCTGGTCTGTCTGAGGTGAAGTCTTTGTGTTTCCTCTCTGATGGACAGAAATAGAGATGTCCCGGTCTATCTGAGGTGAAAGTCTTTATGTTCAACTCTGCCTTTTGAAGAAAGGATCTCACTGATGACAACCCCCCGATCACTGCAGGGCTATTTTCATCCCGATCAATTTTCATCCCTAACAATGTAGTCCGGACACTGATGCTGATGCTCACCTGTTTCCAATTAACTGTCCAGAGTTATTGCCATGCGGCTGAATATGTCAGAGTCAGGAGATTATGACTCATGAGATCGAAGACCTCTTTTAATCCTGTCTTTGTGAAGACTGCCTATGGAGATCAACAACGAGCGAGGACTCGGTGCTCAGCATTCTTAGACCAGGCACTTATTAGTCTGATTTTGTTGTAAAATATATATTTTTTATTTTCTTGACCTCTTTTTCTCTCTCTCTTCTCTCCCTCTCTTTAGATGTTCCTGGCTGCCCTGTCCTTTGCCTACTTCTCTAAAGCCTTGTCTGGGAGTTACATGAAAAGTACGATAACCCAGCTGGAGAGGAGATTTGATATCCCAAGTTATTTGATAGGTGTTATCGACGGGAGCTTTGAAATAGGTAAATACTGTACCTGCATACCTACAGTACATGTTTTGTTTGCTTCTCTACCTAGCTATGCGTTCGTGTTTCTTCTTCCTCTTCTTCTTCCTCCTCCTCTTCTTCTTTTTCTTCTACCGACTTAGCTATTCATACTGTATGTTTCACTAAAATGTTACGGGTGCATCAGGTGGATGAGTGGGCCAAGATTACGTCTTCCCGAGCGTGTCATCGTAGGATCAACACACTATTTGCCAATTCATGAGCTTCCCTTTGAACGAATGTGGCTTTTTGTTATGGTGGGTTGTGTAATACAACCTCAAAAGCTAATGGTGCAATACCTATCCTATGTTCATTCTAGCCCTGTAGTTCTATAAGACATCAGTGGTGTCGAATGCTGCTATACTAGTGCTCTTATTGTCAGCATATGACCCTGGTCCGTAGCGCCAGTCACTGGGGTTTCTATGGCGATGTACGTTTCCGTGGGCAATTGCATCAAAAGCAGGGCTTCTTGTTAAAGCAGAGATCATAATATTATGTCCACATGCTGGATCCTATGGCTCACTGTGTTAGAGCATATAGGGGATTGATCTACATCAAGTTGTATTATAACCTGATGAAGACTGTCTGTCTGTAGGTTATTCAATTATGGCATCTGAGCTCCTAGAGTGTGAGGCTCTCCTTATCTTTTTCAAGTGTTCTTTCAGGGTTTTGGTACACTATATTTGCCATTGTCCATGTTTATAGTTCCGTAAGCACTTTTGGATAAAAGTGTCTGCTAACTGACCACCATAAAGTCCTATCAGAATAACATCCTGACGCTACATTTCTCTGCTATAAAAACAGAATCACATCCTGACGCTACATTTCTCTGCTATAAAAACAGAATAACATCCTGACGCTACATTTCTCTGCTATAAAAACAGAATCACATCTGTGGTTCAGATGTAAACATCTCTTGACCAATAGTGTTGTCGTTCTGAAAGTGTGACCCCTGTAACTGTCAAATGTACCCAACCATATCTCCTTCCCCACCCGTTCCCCTCACCCCTTCCCTTCCCCTCACCCCTTCCCCTCATCCCTTCCCTCATACCCTTCCCCTCACACCCTTCCCCTCACACCTTTCCCCTCATCCTTCCCCTCATACCTTCCCCTTACCCTTTCCCTTCCCCTCAACCCTCCTTTCCCCCCCTTTCCCCTCACCCTCTTCCCCTCACCCCTTCCCTTCCCCTCACCCCTTCCCCCTCACCCCTTCCCCTCACCCCTTCCCTTCCCTCACCCCTTCCCCTCATCTCCCTTCCCCTCACCCCTTCGCCTCATCCCTTCCCTTCTCCTCACCCCCTTCCCCTTCCCCTCACCCTTCCCTCACCCCTTCCCCTCATCCCTTCCCTCACCCCTTCCCTTCCCCTCATCCTTCCTTCCCCCCTTCCCTTCCCCTCATCCCTTCCCTTCCCCCCTTCCCTTCCCCTCATCCCTTTCCTCTCACCCCTTCCCCTCATACCCTTCCCTCACCCCTTCCCCTCAATCCCTTCCCCTCATACCTTCCCCTTACCCCTTCCCTTCCCCCCAACCCTCCCTTTCCCTACCCCTTCCCCTCACCCCTTCCCCTCACCCCTTCCCTTCCCCTCACCCCTTCCCCTCATCCCTTCCCCTCACCCCTTCGCCTCATCCCTTCCCTTCTCCTCACCCCTTCCCTTCCCCTCACCCCTTCCCCTCACCCCTTCCCTTCCCCTCACCCCTTCCCCTCATCCCTTCCCCTCACCCCTTCGCCTCATCCCTTCCCTTCTCCTCACCCCTTCCCCTCACCCCTTCCCTTTCCCTCACCCCTTCCCCTCACCCCTTCCCCTCACCCCTTCCCCTCAACCCTTCCCTTTCCCTCACCCCTTCCCCTCACCCCTTCCCCTCACCCCTTCCCTTCCCCTCACCCCTTCCCCTCATCCCTTCCCCTCACCCCTTCGCCTCATCCCTTCCCTTCTCCTCACCCCTTCCCTTCCCCTCACCCCTTCCCCTCATCCCTTCCCCTCACCCCTTCCCCTCATCCCTTCCCCTCACCCCTTCCCTTCCCCTCATCCCTTCCCTTCCCCCCTTCCCTTCCCCTCATCCCTTCCCTTCCCCCCTTCCCTTCCCCTCATCCCTTCCCCTCACCCCTTCCCCCTCCTTCCCTTCCCCTCATCCCTTCCCCTCACCCCTTCCCCTCATCCCTTCCCCTCACCCCTTCCCTTCCCCTCATCCCTTCCCCCCTTCCCTTCCCCTCATCCCTTCCCTTCCCCCCTTCCCTTCCCCTCATCCCTTCCTCTCACCCCTTCCCCTCATCCCTTCCCCTCATCCCTGTATTGTAGGTAACCTATTGGTGATAGCCTTTGTGAGTTATTTTGGTGCCAAGCTTCACCGACCTAAGATCATAGCGATCGGATGTGTCCTGATGTCGTTTGGGACGTTCCTCATCGCCATGCCTCATTTTATTTTAGGACGGTAAGTAAGACGAGTACACAACTTGTCGTCAGAACATGAGAACATGTATTGACCTCCCTGTGTTTGTAGGTGGCTCACATTAAGTTATGTTTTTACAGTGAGATAGTAGTTTGATCTTAAGTTTTGGCTAACATGTTGCATGACGCTGGGAATCGAGTAGACGTGAGTAGACGTGACAGTAACATTATCATTACGTGGGTTGGATAACAAAATCAAGGGAAGCAATTAAATGGCCAATATACTGCTTTCTTTTTTTTATGAATGTTTACATAATTTTAATTTGTTGTGAATTACATGTTTAAATCTAATGACACCTGATGGATGCTTTATCCCTCCACTTGCTTAACGGTCACATTGCTATTTTGTACCCAGCTATAAGTTCCAATCGTCAGTTAGAGCGTCCATGAATTCAACCACTACCTTCGGTCCATGTCCAGCAAGCTCAGCTGAGTCCACACAGGCAGGTGACAAGGCCTCTATACTGCCGTCTGTAGGTAAGACATGGTAACTAAACCATATACACAGACATGCAGTACAAATGTAATCCCTACCATCTCCCCTTGACCCTAACTCTTCAATGTGTGTAGATCTGTAAGATGGAAGCAATATAGTGGGAGCTCCAACACTACACTGCTTATACTCAAGATAATAAACAGATCACTGACCATTTCAAATCCCACCGTACCTTCTCCGCTGTGCAATCCGGTTTCCGAGCTGGTCACGGGTGTACTTCAGCCACGCTCAAGGTACTAAACGATATCATAACCGCCATCGATAAAAGACAGTACTGTGCAGCCGTTTTCATCGACCTGGCCAAGGCTTTCAACTCTGTCAATCACCGTATTCTTATCGGCAGACTCAACAGCCTTTGTTTCTCAAATGACTGCATCACCTGGTTCACCAACTTCTTCTCAGATAGAGTTCAGTGTGTAAAATCGGAGGGACCTCCGGCAGTCTCTATGGGGGTACCACAGGTTCAATTCTCGGGCCGACTATTTTCTCTGTATATATCAATGATGTTGCTCTTGCTGCGGGTTATTCCCTGATCCACCTCTACGCAGACGACACTATTTTGTATACATCTGGCCCTTCTTTGGACACTGTGTTAACTAACCTCCAAATGAGCTTCAATGCCATACAACACTCCTTCTGTGGCCTCCAACTGCTATTAAATGCTAGTAAAACTAAATGCATGCTTTTTAACCGTTTGCTGCCCACACCTGCCCGCCTGACTAGCATCATTACTCTGGACGGTTCTGACTTAGAATATGTGGACAACTACAAATGCCTAGGTGTCTGGGTAGACTGTAAACTCTCCTTCCAGACTCATATTAAACATCTCCAAACCAAAATTTAATCTAGAATCGGCTTACTATTTCGCAACAAAGCATCCTTCACTCAAGCCGCCAAACATACCCTCGTAAAACTGTCTATCCTACCGATTCTCGACTTCAGCGAAGTCAATTACAAAATAGCCTCCAACACTCTACTCAGCAAACTGGATGCAGTCTATCACAGTGCCATCCGTTTTGTCACCAAAGCCCCATATACCACCCACCACTGCGACTTGTATGCTCTCGTCGGCTGGCCCTCGCTACATATTCGTCGCCAGACCAATACTGTCTCCAGGTCATCTATAAGTCTTTGCTAGGTAAAGCTCCGCCTTATCTCAGCTCACTGGTCACGATAACAACACCCACCCATAGCACGCGCTCCAGCAGGTATATCTCACTGGTCATCCCCAAAGCCAACACCACCTTTGGCCTCCTTTCCTTCCAGTTCTCTGTTGCCAATGACTGGAACGAATTGCAATAATCGCTGAAGTTGGAGACTTATATTTCTCTCACTAACTTTAAACATCAGCTATCTGAGCAGCTAACCAATCGCTGCAGCTGTACATAGCCCATCTGTAAATAGCCCACCCAATCTACCTATATCATCCCCATATTGTTAAAAAAAACTTTTCTGCTCTTTTGCACTCCAGTATTTCTACTTGCACATCATCAATTGCACATCTGTCACTCCAGTGTGAATTTGCTCAATTGTAATTACTTCGCAACTATGGCCTATTTATTGCCTTACATCCTCACGCCATTTACACACACTGTATATAGATTTTTTTTCTATTGTGTTATTGACTGTACATTTGTTTATTCCATGTGTAACTCTGTGTTGTTGTTTGTGTTGCACTGCTCTGCTTTATCTTGGCCAGGTCGCAGTTGTAAATGAGAACTTGTTCTCCACTGGCCTGCCTGGTTAAATAAAGGTGAAATAAATAAAAAAACATTGAAGGGTTAGGGCCAATGGGAAAGGAGGGAATTCGGACTGGCTGATGTCCAGGATACTAGAACATTGATAGGTTAAGGCCAACAGAAGGGGTAAGGAGGGAATTGCGACCGGTTGTTGTTCATCCATTAAATCATACTCTGCTATTGTGGGATCTAATGCTGTATTTAAGCATGCTTTTTTCTTTTTTCTAAATGACAGGCTGTGAGCAAGAGTCCAGTGTGTCTATGTGGATCTATGTGTTCCTGGGTAATGTGTTAAGAGGGATAGGAGAGACTCCTGTACATCCGCTGGGAATCTCCTATATAGACGACTACGCCAGGTCTGAGAATGCAGCCCTTTACATTAGTAAGACATGTTTTTTCTGTCTCACAATAAAATGTATATTTATTATAACTTTTAGAATAATTTGTTTAAAGTAGGATAGGTCATCTGTCATGTAGCTAAATCAAGTTCCTATCTTTTCTATGTTTGAATGTTTCAGGCTGTGTCCAGACCATATCAATCATAGGTCCTGTCTTTGGCTACTTACTAGGATCCTTGTGTGCCAAGATATACGTTGACATAGGATACGTGAACATGGGTGAGTCGATTCCGACAACTACCATATTACGGGCGTCGTATATACAGCTTGCCACGGTGGTGCCGTTACGTAATGACATAATCCAGTCCGGTTCCTATATACTCATGGTGCTGTTATAGCGCTTTTATCCAGAGCAACTTACAGTCATGCGTCTATACATTTTATATATTGGTAGCCCCAGCGGGAATCGAACCCACAACCTTTGGTGTTGCAAGCACTATGCTCTATTGCACGTTTTTGTTTTTGCCCTAGCACTACACAGCTAAATCAAATAACCAACCCAGGACTGAGAACGGGAAACCCTGGGTTGTTCTCAATTCACTTACTGATTTAACTGAATCCTAAATGGCTTTGAGCCCAACCCTGTTGGTTATATGACCCTGCTACACCTGTCCTTCTTCTCCAGAGACTATCACCATCACCCCAGGCGATGCCCGCTGGGTTGGGGCGTGGTGGCTAGGGTACCTCATAGCCGGGGCTATCACCCTCATGTCTGCCGTACCCTTCTGGTTCCTGCCCAAGTCGCTGCCCATGCCCGTGGATAAGCAACTTAATGCCAACTGCACCCCAGTACAGACCCGGTTCATCAAGGACTCTCCCTCAGCCATGGAACATAAGTTTAGACCAGAGGAACCGGCCAACTTCCATCAAATGGCTAAAGGTACCTTAATATCCCCTGGCCTGGCTTTTGAGAAGACCCATAACAACATACAGTACAGGCCTAATGATCAGATGAGTGTATACTTCAGGCAGGGTAAAATTAGGTTAGGGATACAGTAACGTATTGGAGAGGACCATATCTACTACACTCTTAAACATTAAAACCTGTTCCGAAAGGTTTCTTTGGCTGTCCCCATAGGAGAACCCTCTGAAGAACCATTTTATGTTCTAGGTAGAACCCTTTTGGGTTCCGTGTAGAACCCAAAAGTGGAACGGGTTCTACCTGGAATCCAAAAAGGGTTCTTCAAAGGGCTCTCCTATATGGACGTCCGAAGAAACCTTCTAGGTTCTAGAGATTTTTTTTTTTTCTAAGAGTGTACTTCAGAGGGCTCAGAGAGTACACTCTGGACTGTCTGAGCCCTCTGAAGAAGTAGATATTGTCGTCTCCAATCGCATTATTCATTCTCTTTCCATCTGTATGTCAATGCAGTTTTATATAGATGTGAATGGTACATTATATATTTATTTAACCTTTATTTAACTAGGCAAGTCAGTTAAGAACAAATCATTTTTTTTACAATGACGGCCAAACCCGGACAACGCTGGGCCAATTGTGCGCCGCCCTATGGGACTCCCAATCACGGCCGGATGTGATACAGGCTGGATTCGAACCAAGGACTGTAGTGACGCCTCTTGCACTGAGATGCAGTGCCTTAGTCCGCTGCGCCACTCGGGAGCAAAGAGACAAGTAAGAAATTAAAACGAACAGAAACATTTAACAATAATCGCTGTTGTTTGTTGTTGTATTTTCACAGAATTTGTTCCAACATTGAAGAGCTTACTGGGAAGTCCAGTCTATATAACCTACCTCTGCGTGACCATTATTCAATTCAACTCTCTCATCGGCATGGTAACCTACAAGCCCAAATACATTGAGCAACATTACGGACAGTCAGCATCAAAAGCCAACTTCCTAATGGGTGAGTGCATCCATCGTTTTATGATCATGTGTTTAATGTGTCTTTAAAAATCCTACATCATCAAAAGTAACATTGCTAATATTGTGTAATGGTGTAATAAAACATATATTTCAGTTAGCTGGTTTTGTCTGAAGAGTTTCATGTTCTTATGTTCTTTATGTTACATTTCCATGGCAGTATGTTTCTTTCATACAAAAAAACAGACAGCTCCTCGAAAGATAGCTCTGACTTCTCTGTAATTTAACACTGACATGAGGAGACGGACTCTGACTTCTCTGTAATTAAACACTGACATGAGGAGACGGACTCTGACTTCTCTGTAATTAAACACTGACATGAGGAGACGGACTCTGACTTCTCTGTAATTAGACACTGACATGAGGAGACGGACTCTGACTTCTCTGTAATTAAACACTGACATGAGGAGACGGACTCTGACTTCTCTGTAATAAACACTGACACGATGAGACGGACTCTGACTTCTCTGTAATAATTACTGACACGAGGAGACGGACTCTGACTTCTCTGTAATTAAACACTGACATGAGGAGACGGACTCTGACTTCTCTGTAATTAAACACTGACATGAGGAGACGGACTCTGACTTCTCTGTAATTAGACACTGACATGAGGAGACGGACTCTGACTTCTCTGTAATTAAACACTGACATGAGGAGACGGACTCTGACTTCTCTGTAATAAACACTGACACGATGAGACGGACTCTGACTTCTCTGTAATAATTACTGACACGAGGAGACGGACTCTGACTTCTCTGTAATTAACACTGACATGAGGAGAAGGACTCTGACTTCTCTGTAATTTAACACTGACATGAGGAGAAGGACTCTGACTTCTCTGTAATAAACACTGACACGAGGAGACAGACTCTGACTTCTCTGTAAATAAACACTGACATGAGGAGACGGACTCTGACTTCTCTGTAATAAACACTGACACGAGGAGACGGACTCTGACTTCTCTGTAATAAACACTGACACGAGGAGACGGACTCTGACTTCTCTGTAATTAAACACTGACATGAGGAGACGGACTCTGACTTCTCTGTAATTAAACACTGACACGAGGAGACGGACTCTGACTTCTCTGTAATTAAACACTGACATGAGGAGACGGACTCTGACTTCTCTGTAATTAAACACTGACATGAGGAGACGGACTCTGACTTCTCTGTAATTAAACACTGACAAGAGGAGACGGACTCTGACTTCTCTGTAATAAACACTGACATGAGGAGACGGACTCTGACTTCTCTGTAATTAAACACTGACATGAGGAGACGGACTCTGACTTCTCTGTAATTAAACACTGACACGAGGAGACGGACTCTGACTTCTCTGTAATTAAACACTGACACGAGGAGACGGACTCTGACTTCTCTGTAATAAACACTGACATGAGGAGAAGGACTCTGACTTCTCTGTAATTAAACACTGACAAGAGGAGACGGACTCTGACTTCTCTGTAATAAACACTGACATGAGGAGACGGACTCTGACTTCTCTGTAATTAAACACTGACAAGAGGAGACGGACTCTGACTTCTCTGTAATTAAACACTGACACGAGGAGACGGACTCTGACTTCTCTGTAATTAAACACTGACACGAGGAGACGGACAAGATAAAAGCGAGATAGACTTGAAATTAATAGAACATAATATTGAATAATGTAATTAATAAATAGCCAGTCTTGATTTAAAATGATATTAAAGTTAAATTATATTTAAAGTGCTGTTGATGACCACATAATAATAATAATAATAATATGCTTTTATTCTGTACTCAATTAGAGAAGAGTGGTTTAGTAGGGAGAGGAGAGGAGGTTGGGGGCTCAGCCAGAAATACATGCAGCATTCCCCCTGTCCTTTCAACCATCAAAGACAGTTTCATCTCTCATGACCACTTCACATGAAATATGGATGAACGACTTTGATATGAATGAGGCTATTCCTTCCTTTGATCTCTTCTGGGAAGAAGGATTGCACTAGATACAGTCGCATCTCTGCCTCCCTGTAAAACCCAGTGAGTGATTCCCAATACAGTTCCCTTCCCCTCTGTAAGAACCTGGGCCCTTTCTCAATTCGTCTTTCTGTGATTCATCACATCCTATCTCCTTGCCCGCTTCTCAACCCTATTGGAGGAGAAGATCCTTATGAGGAGGAGGCGATGAGACAAAGATGATAATTGAGAAAGATCCCTTTTGTCTTGTGATGTCTGTATTGTACGTGCCTGGCTATCCAGACTCCTTGCTTCTGTCAAATGCTACACCACTCCCACGGACGTTAGTTTCTTGTCTGCAATGAGTCTGGATCTGAGTACCTCCCCGATCCTTAAACGAATGCAAACACATTTTTGGGGCTGTCTGATTGGTCCAGAACCAGAACACACGTGGGCAAAGCGTCGGTTTGAAAGTTCGTCATTGGCTTTGATACTCTGATTGGTTAGAGATGATCCAATCGATGATGAATTTGTTTTGTACAAAACCCCTTTTGCCCCTCGTCACCACAAACGACTTCAGACTAAAGTATGTAGCGAACAACAGAGTAACGGAATAATTTATTGTGAGTTGTCAGGTTAGTATTGTATTGCAGGCATAATCACCATCCCAGCTAGGAAGAGAGGATTGTGGTTGATCTTTCCCTGTAAAATGGCTATAGACAAGGCCGGATCTAGCCTTTTGGGGGCCCTAAGCAAAATTTTGTTGGGGGACCCCTCACCACCATGCTGGCAAAACATTTTAGTGGCCCCCCCTCTTGATGGTGGAGAGATTTTTGGTTTTGGTTTTTAGTTAATTTCCTGCAATTTTACACTTTGCCATGGGGCATAGAGAAAATGCTGTCGTTTTTTAAACAAGTTTGCAGCAATTCCACACATTTTGCCATGGGGCCGTTTTAGGGGCATTTTTTTGTTGTTGCCGTTTTTACAGCTAATTTCCTGCAATTCTACACATTTTGCCCAGCCCATTATGAGCCTGAAAACGTCATACTGGCACGTTTTTGCAAAAAAGGTCAAATGTCACAGTAGCTGATGTTTTTTCTCAATACATTGCAACTAATGGGAAAAGATGGGTGTCACAAGATTGATGCTTATGTCAATACACACAGTAGCAGTCAATGGGAAAAGATAAGAGACAACCAATTGGGTTGAGCCAGGATGTTGAGATGAAGCGAGGGTTAGGCTTAGAATTGAGCTGGAAGTTGATATGAAGCTAGGGTTAGGAATGAGGTTAGGTTTAGGGTTGAGCAGGGTTGAACTTTGAGTGGACATGAAGCTAGGGTTAGGGTTAGAGTCAGGTTTATGGTTAGGGTTGAGCTTTGAGTGGACATGAAGTTAGGGCCTCAACCCTAGACATAACCCTAGCCTTAATCCAATTTAACAATCCATTAATTTGCCCCTCCCCCTCTACATGGCTCCCAAGTGGCACCGCGGTCTAAGGCACTGCATCTCAGTGCACGAGGCGTCACTACAGTCCCTGGTTCGATTCCAGGCTGTATCACATCCGACCGTGATTGTGTGTCCCATAAGGCGGCGCACAATTGGCCCGTTGTTGTCCGGGTTAGGCCGGGGTAGGCCGTCATTGTAAATAAGAATTTGTTCTTAACTGACTTGCCTAGTTAAATAAAGGTGACATAAAAACATTTAAAAAAGGGTAGGCCTCACCTGATCTAGACTTAATGTACTTTTGAGTGACATCGGCAGAACGGTTGAGGATAGAAACAAAATTCACACATGGGGACCGTTCCCCAGACGTTCCCCGGTGAACGCAAGCCTACATCTGACCATGTGAAATGAACTCTTCACCGTGAAAACTTGGTCTCTCAGAGAACAAGGCATTTCTTTCATAGAAAAGCATTTTTTACAGTCCTCACATTACATTTACATTACATTTAAGTCATTTAGCAGACGCTCTTATCCAGAGCGACTTACAAATTGGAAAGTTCATACATATTCATCCTGGTCCCCCCGTGGGGAATGAACCCACAACCCTGGCGTTGCAAGCGCCATGCTCTACCAACTGAGCCACACGGGACCGTCACATAACCATGACACTCCCGTTGACTGCGTTTGAACTAGTTAACCGTCCTTGCCCGCAACCAATCGTGACCTTATAGGGATGCCCTGTGTTGAGGTTCAACTTCCTGTGACAATTAAGGGTCTTCATTTACCCTCAACATGGTCCTTAATTCTCTCCCTGCAGTTACACACAAACAATGTCTTCCATCCTCTGTAGAACGTCATTTCTTAATGTAAAAACTTGAGGGCATTATAAAAGAGTGTTCCCAGGAGGGAACCCGACATATGAAATTTAAAGTCAATAGACCCAAAATTATTTTTTACCTCCGTTGGACACAATGGTCTTGCAGTTCTAGAAACTAAGAGCCTTATTATGAATTATTGAATTAATTCTGAAAAGGATATTGTTAGATTGACTTTAAACTTTAAAACTGTGTGTGTCTGCCTTCCTGTCTGTCTGTTTGCCTGCCTGCCTATCTGTCTGTCGGCCTGTCTGTGGGAGAGAGAGAGGTGAGAGGAGGGGGAGGCAGAGAAAGGAGAGAGAGAGAGAGAATGGAGGGGGAAGAGGGAGACAGAAGTGGGAGAGGGAGGGAAGGGGAGAGGGAGAAGGGGGGATGGGGAGAGAGAGGAGGGAGAGAGACAGATGAGAGGAGGTGGAGGGAGGGAAAGGAGGAGGGAGAGAGCGAGAGAGAGACAGAGAGGGGGAGGGGAGAGAGGTAAGAGAGAGACGAAGAAGGTGAGAGAGAGACGGAGAGGATGGAGGATGAGAGATGTGAGAGGGTGAGAGAGACGGAGAGGGTGAGAGAGGGGGAGGTCAGAGAGGTGAGAGAGAGAAGGAGAGGGTGAGAGAGACGGAGTGGGTGGAGGATAAGAGATGTGAGAGGGTAAGAGAGAGACGGAGAAGGTGAGAGAGAGACGGAGAGGATGGAGGATGAGAGATGTGAGAGAGACGGAGAGGGTGGGGGAGGTGAGAGAGGTGAGAGAGAGACGGAGAGGGTGGAGGATGAGAGATGTGAGAGGGTGAGAGAGATGGAGAGGGTGAGAGAGGGGGAGGTGAGAGAGAGAGGTGAGAGAGAGTCGGAGAGGGTGAGAGAGACGGAGAGGGTGAGAGAGACGGAGTGGGTGGAGGATGAGAGGGTGAGAGAGAGACGGAGTGGGTGGAGGATGAGAGATGTGAGAGGGTGAGAGAGAGACGGAGAGGGTGAGAGAGGGGGAGGTGAGAGAGAGACGGAGAGGGTGGAGGATGAGAGGGTGAGAGAGAGACGGAGAGGGTGGAGGATGAGAGGGTGAGAGAGAGACGGAGAGGGTGGAGGATGAGAGGGTGAGAGAGAGACGGAGAGGGTGGAGGATGAGAGGGTGAGAGAGAGACGGAGAGGGTGGAGGATGCGAGGGTGAGAGAGAGACGGAGAGGGTGGAGGATGCGAGGGTGAGAGAGAGACGGAGAGGGTGGAGGATGAGAGGGTGAGAGAGAGACGGAGAGGGTGGGGGATGAGAGGGTGAGAGAGACGGAGTGGGTGGAGGATGAGAGGGTGAGAGAGAGACGGAGAGGGTGGGGGATGAGAGGGTGAGAGAGAGACGGAGAGGGTGGAGGATGAGAGGGTGAGAGAGAGGGAGAGGGTGGGGGATGAGAGGGTGAGAGAGACGGAGTGGGTGGAGGATGAGAGGGTGAGAGAGAGACGGAGAGGGTGGAGGATGAGAGGGTAAGAGAGAGACGGAGAAGGTGAGAGAGAGACGGAGAGGATGGAGGATGAGAGATGTGAGAGAGACGGAGAGGGTGGGGGAGGTGAGAGAGGTGAGAGAGAGACGGAGAGGGTGGAGGATGAGAGATGTGAGAGGGTGAGAGAGATGGAGAGGGTGAGAGAGGGGGAGGTGAGAGAGAGAGGTGAGAGAGAGACGGAGAGGGTGGGGGATGAGAGGGTGAGAGAGAGACGGAGAGGGTGGAGGATGCGAGGGTGAGAGAGAGACGGAGAGGGTGGAGGATGAGAGGGTGAGAGAGAGGGAGAGGGTGGGGGATGAGAGGGTGAGAGAGAGACGGAGAGGGTGGAGGATGAGAGGGTGAGAGAGAGACGGAGAGGGTGGAGGATGAGAGGGTGAGAGAGAGACGGAGAAGGTGGGGGATGAGAGGGTGAGAGATGATAAGCAAAAATTCGTGCAATTCTACACATTTTGCCATGATTTATGCCATGTTAACATAATATCTACATGATTTATGCCATGTTAACATAATATCTACATGATTTATGCCATGTTAACATAATATCTACATGATTTATGCCATGTTAACATAATATCTACATGATTTATGCCATGTTAACATAATATCTACATGATTTATGCCATGTTAACATAATATCTACATGATTTATGCCATGTTAACATAATATCTACATGATTTATGCCATGTTAACATAATATCTACAGTAAGAGTGAGTGACTAACAAAATCAATGGAGACCACCTGGAAGTCAGGGGACCCTGGGCAGGATTACTACAAGTTTAGATAGCTGGCTAGACTAACTTAACCAATCTAAAAAATGTTAGCTGGCATGGGCTAATTGAGTGACTGTCAGTGACTGTCAGTGACTGTCAGTGACTGACATAAGATAACAACTGCTGATGCACCTTGTGTATTTTAGTATTCTAAAAGGCGCTGCGCGGTCAATCTGACGTCTGCATTGACCGTGCAGCGTTTACGGTGATACGGCCTCAGCCCTGCCGTGCAGCGTTTACGGTGATACGGCCTCTGCTCTGCCGTGCAGCTTTTACGGTGATACGGCCTCAGCCCTGCCGTGCAGCGTTTACGGTGATACGGCCTCAGCCCTGCCGTGCAGCGTTTACGGTGATACGGCCTCTGCCCTGCCGTGCAGCGTTTACGGTGATACGGCCTCAGGCCTGCCGTGCAGCGTTTACGGTGATACGGCCTCAGCCCTGCCGTGCAGCGTTTACGGTGATACTGCCTCAGCCCTGCCGTGCAGCGTTTACGGTGATACTGCCTCAGCCCTGCCGTGCAGCGTTTACGGTGATACGGCCTCTGCCCTGCCGTGCAGCGTTTACGGTGATACTGCCTCAGCCCTGCCGTGCAGCGTTTACGGTGATACGGCCTCTGCTCTGCCGTGCAGCGTTTACGGTGATACGGCCTCTGCTCTGCCGTGCAGCGTTTACGGTGATACTGCCTCAGCCCTGCCGTGCAGCGTTTACGGTGATACGGCCTCTGCTCTGCCGTGCAGCGTTTACGGTGATACGGCCTCAGCCCTGCCGTGCAGCGTTTACGGTGATACGGCCTCAGCCCTGCCGTGCAGCGTTTACGGTGATACGGCCTCAGCCCTGCCGTGCAGCGTTTACGGTGATACGGCCTCTGCTCTGCCGTGCAGCGTTTACGGTGATACGGCCTCAGCCCTGCCGTGCAGCGTTTACGGTGATACGGCCTCTGCTCTGCCGTGCAGCGTTTACGGTGATACGGCCTCTGCTCTGCCGTGCAGCGTTTACGGTGATACTGCCTCAGCCCTGCCGTGCAGCGTTTACGGTGATACGGCCTCAGCCCTGCCGTGCAGCGTTTACGGTGATACGGCCTCAGGCCTGCCGTGCAGCGTTTACGGTGATGCGGCCTCAGCCCTGCCGTGCAGCGTTTACGGTGATACGGCCTCTGCTCTGCCGTGCAGCGTTTACGGTGATACGGCCTCTGCTCTGCCGTGCAGCGTTTACGGTGATACGGCCTCAGCCCTGCCGTGCAGCGTTTACGGTGATACGGCCTCAGCCCTGCCGTGCAGCGTTTACGGTGATACGGCCTCAGGCCTGCCGTGCAGCGTTTACGGTGATACTGCCTCAGCCCTGCCGTGCAGCGTTTACGGTGATACTGCCTCAGCCCTGCCGTGCAGCGTTTACGGTGATACGGCCTCTGCTCTGCCGTGCAGCGTTTACGGTGATACGGCCTCAGCCCTGCCGTGCAGCGTTTACGGTGATACGGCCTCAGGCCTGCCGTGCAGCGTTTACGGTGATACTGCCTCAGCCCTGCCGTGCAGCGTTTACGGTGATACGGCCTCAGCCCTGCCGTGCAGCGTTTACGGTGATACGGCCTCTGCAGAAGTCAGGTCATTCATACTTCTTTCGCCTTCGCGGAGCAGCGCAGAGCTGTTGTCAAGGAAGTTGTCAAGGAAGTGAGTTTGTGTTTTTTTCGGGACCTCTCACCTCTCTACCGTCAACCAATCATGTCGATGTAGAGCTAAACGGAGCCCTCCGCATTGTTACAACATTTGGGAGGCGCACGGCGATGCGGTACGGAGCTCGATTTGGTCTCCGAGTGCCTTCGTAATTGCGTCACAACATCCACACGGAACCTTCGACCACATTCCCCGGATCATTGATGCACATATACCACTCCAGTGTTAATTGCTAAATTGTAATTACTTCGCCACGATTGGCCTATATATTGCCTTACCTCCTTACATCATTTGCACACACTGTATACAGATTATTCTATTGTGTTATTGACTGTATGTTTGTTTATTCCATGTGTAACTCTGTGTTGTTTGTGTCGCACTGCTTTGCTTTATCTTGGCCAGGTCGCAGTTGTAAATGAGAAATTGTTCTCAACTGGCCTACCTGGTTAAATAAAGGTGAACAATTTTTGTTTTGTTTTTAACTCTCAACAGTAAGTTGACCCCCTGACTGAGCTTATTTTTGGGGTCGGGGGCCCCCGTCTCCTATGTCGCTTATGGCAAGGGCCAGGCCTGGCTATACCCCTAATTCCACACTTCCCCTCCCTGTAGTATAAACTTGTTGTTTGTATGACGTCTGTAGAGATCCCATGGGGAAATCTGTTTGGGAACGAGCTGGCAACCGGAGGGTTAATGGTATCAGTATCGTAGATGCCTTCTCCTGACGTTGTGCCCTCGAAAGACACTTAACCGTCAAAACTGCTTCAGGGGAGCTGTACTACGACTAGAACGGTTCTTTCAACTTCCCTCTATGCGCCGTGCATGCATGGCTGACGTCTGTTCTGCTCTCCAGGCACGGTCAACATCCCCGCAGTGGCTCTGGGGATGTTCTCAGGGGGTGTGGTCATGAAGAAGTTCAAGCTGGGCGTCATGGCAGCTGCTAAGTTCTCCTTCGGGACCTCCCTGCTGGGGTACTTCCTGTCCCTCTTCTTCTTCGCCATGGGCTGTGACAACGCCAAGGTGGCTGGGATAACCATGTCATACACAGGGTAAGTCTCCACGATGGATACAAACCTCCCCCCATCATCATTTATGTATTCAACTGAACTCTATTGGGAACGAGTAGCTATTCTTAGTCACTCAGAATAGAGAAAAACATGTCACTCAAAACAGAGTCGCTATGAACTGACCTAGAAAACAGTCTGTGTAAATGAGTGAACAGTGATGTTCTAACAGATCTTTCTAGAATCTAATACATACTGTACCTTTTCAGTTGTTTCTCCATCCGTCTCTGTGTTTTGTCCAGGGTGGAGGGGTTGTCGTACCAGCAGCCATCTCTGTTCTCTGAGTGTAACTCCGGTTGCCTGTGCTCCGGGAGTGACTGGGACCCTGTCTGTGGAGAGAACGGGATCACGTATGTGTCCCCCTGTTTGGCTGGCTGTACATCCTCTACCGGAGCAGGCAGAAACACGGTGAGATGATATCTTAGCGTTCCCCTTGGGCCGATACACGGACTATACAAAACATTAACAACAGCTGTTTCCATGACACAGACTGACCAGGTGAATCCAGTGGGACGCTATGGTCTGTTACTGATGTCACTTGTTAAATTCACTTTAATCAGAGTAGATGAAGAGGAGGAGACGGGTTAAAGATGGACTATTAAGCCTTTAGACAATTGAGACATGGATTGTGTACGTGTGCCATTCAGAGAGTGAATGGACAAGACCACCGGTTTGTGTCAAGAACTGCAACGCTATAGGGTTTTTGCAACGCTCAACAGTTTCCTGTGTGTATCAAGAATGGTCCACCACCCAAAGGACGTCCAGCCAACTTGACACGACTGTGGGAAGCATTGGAGTCAACGTGATACAGCATCACTTGAGCCAGCAACACTTTCGACACTTTATAGATTCAATGCCCCAATGAATTGAGTCTGCTCTGAGGGCAAAAAGGGAGGGGGTGCTACTCAATATTAGGAAGGTGTTCTTAATGTTTGGTATACTCAGTGTATGTGAAGTCATGAGGTGGAGACAAATATATCGAACTCCCGCCTCTAGGGTTCTTATGTAGACTATAGTAGGTAGTACTCACCCTAGTCCAGACTCTCTATACCGCTAGTCCAGACTCCCTAGACCGCTATTCCAGACTCTCTATACCGCTAGTCCAGACTCTCTAGACCGCTAGTCCAGACTCTCTAGACCGCTAGTCCAGACTCTCTAGACTGCTACTCCAGACTCTCTAGACCACTAGTCCAGTGTCTCTAGGCCACTAGTCCAGACTCTCTAGGCTGCTAGTCCAGACTCTCTAGATCGCTAGTCCAAACTCCCTAGACCGCTAGTCCAGACTCTCTAAACCGCTAGTCCAGACTCTCCAGACTCTCTAGACTGCTAGTCCAGACTCTCTAGACCGCTAGTCCAGACTCTCTAGAGCACTAGTCCAAACTCCCTAGACCGCTAGTCCAGACTCCCTAGACCACTAGTCCAAACTCTCTAGACCGCTAGTCCAGACTCTCTAGAGCACTAGTCCAAACTCCCTAGACCGCTAGTCCAGACTCCCTAGACCACTAGTCCAGACTCTCTAGACTCTCTAGATCGCTAGTCCAAACTCCCTAGACTGCTAGTCCAGACTCCCTAGACCACTAGTCCAGACTCTCTAGACCGCTAGTCCAGACTCTCTAGACTGCTAGTCCAGACTCTCTAGACCGCTAGTCCAGACTCTCCAGACTCTCTAGACCGCTCGTCCAGACTCTCTAGACCACTAGTCCAGACTCCCTAGACCACTAGTCAAGACTCTCTAGACCGCTAGTCAAGACTCTCTACACCAATAGTCAAGACTCTCTAGACCGCTACTCCAGACTCCCTAGACCGCTACTCCAGACTCCCTAGACCGCTAGTCCAGACTCTCTAGACCGCTAGTCCAGACTCTCTAGACCGCTAGTCCAGACTCCCTAGACCGCTACTCCAGACTCCCTAGACCGCTAGTCCAAACTCTCTAGACCGCTAGTCCAGACTCTCTAGACCGCTAGTCCAGACTCTAGACCGGTAGTCCAGACTCCCCAGACCGCTAGTCCAGACTCCCCAGACCGCTAGTCCAGACTCCCTAGACCGCTAGTCCAGACTCCCTAGACCGCTAGTCCAGACTCCCTAGACCCTATATTATTGCAGTGTTTTACTACTCAGTGATCCTTCCCCATGTCCTCTCCTCCAGGTGTTTGACCAGTGCAGGTGTGTGGCAGTGACAGGGGCAGGTTCTCAGCCCAGCAACCTGACTGCCTCCCTGGGTCACTGTCCAATCAGAGACAGCTGTGACACAATGTTCCCCTACTTCCTCTTCTTGTCTGTCATCACTTCCTTCATCATCTCTCTGGGGGGAACGCCAGGCTTCATGCTTCTCATCAGGTCAGTGAGGCCATCTAGTGGATGGACTGGAGAAATGCAACAATGCTTTTAATGACACAAAATGTGTTGTATCCTAACATGTTCAACTTGGGGAAACCGTTTTGTAAAAATCATGCTTTGATGTCACTCAAGTTCAAGTTAATCACAACAGTTAGGATTAAGTTTAGTTGGCCTTTAAAGGACTTCCCCTAACTCCCTAATAATCTTCTTATAGGTGCATTAAGCCTGAGTTTAAATCCCTTGCTCTTGGAGTCCACACGTTGGCCACCCGGACCCTGGGTGAGTATTACTTATGTCCTCGGTTGACTGATAGATTGAGTTAGTCAATGATTGATTGATTGATTGATTTTAGCTGGCATCCCTGCACCTATCTACTTCGGAGCCGTCATAGACACGACCTGTTTAAAGTGGGGAATCACACAATGTGGAGGAAGAGGAGCGTGCAGAATCTACAACACAACAGCCTACAGGTAAAACACCTAGGGGGTCAATTCAGACTTAGGAAACTATGCCTTTCACAACACACTTCTCAGTAGTTGGTATTCAGACTTACCTTATGCAGGTGCATAATGGTTTTGCAGGCGTGGTTATCTTGCACGCGCTGAATAAATGTAATTCGACAGCTGAAAACCCTCCCACTTGCTGGCCAACCGATTTTTCTCGTCAAGTTTTCATTCAATATGATTTTTAGTACATTTATCTAAATCCATCCCTTTAAATTTGGTGTACCTTTTTTAATTAGATATTCCTCGACGGACTCACTAGAACATATGGAGAGAAGAGTTCAGAATATTAGAGATCAATTAAAAAAATCCATGTAAATCCATGGATATTAATGTCCTTGTCAGCACTAATTGGTAGATTTAAAAATACTCTGATCTTGTCTATTATTTAGGGTTAGAAAAGTATTTATGAATAATACAAATTTAAAAAAGATTTGGAGAGCCTTTACGCACAAAATATATTGGTGAATAAAAAATATAGTGGTTTGATTCTTCCTGAAGGTTGCCGTGTTGAATTGTTTAATCCATGAAAAATTAGAAGTTGACAAAAGTGTACAATAAGGGTTGATCATCCTCATTAATCATGGAACTGTTATAACTGTTGTGAACCATGTGCCAGGCTCGTATAATCTGCTTCTCATAGTGATTCCAATAGGCTACATGTCCCAAATTACTGAGCAACTTATAATACGTTAGCCTGATATGATCCACTATTGTTATAATCAGATGGTGTGCAGGGTGGGCCCCTGTGGCCCCTCTCCTAGCAGTGTGTCTGTATGGGATAGGACTATAATCTGATGGTGGGCCCCTGTGGCCCCTCTCCTAGCAGTGTCTTCTCTCTTCATCTGTTGACCTTATCTTGAGTTGAGTTCCACATCTCTCATGACATTTTTTATTATTTAACCTTTATTTATCTAGGCAAGTCAGTTAAGAACAAACTCGTATTTACAATGGCAGCCATCCAGGGAACAGTGGGTTAACAGCTTTGTTCAAGGGCAGAATGACAGATGTTTTACCTTGTCAGCTTGTGGATTCGATCTAGCAACCTTTCGGTTACAGGCCCAACGCTCTAGCCACTAGGCTAAGTACCTGCCCCCCCTCATGCTCCTGATTCCGCAGCAACTGACCTGCCTCATCAGGAACTTAAACGACACTGTTGCCCTTTGCCCCCCTCCTTAGGAACATTCATATTGAACAATATAATATTTGAACAGAATATGAATTTTCTGCACTTCCACTTCCAAGTCTCACTCAGTAACTTTCCATATCACTCAGTAACTTTCACCACACCTAGTTCCTCTTGACCCTTCCTTGACCCCTAACATATGCATTATTTATACATGTAAAGTAATCAATAAGTTTTAGTATGGTAACATGAATAAGTATATTTCAAACTAGAATCCAAATCCATACTGTTCAACATTATACAAACTTTGAAATTACTTATAAATGAACAGAAAAGAAAACATGATTAATATTCTCACAATTAATTTGTATGTTCACACCTCCAAGACTTATGGGCTCTGATTATGTAATCTGCTTCCATGGCATAAGGCCCTGGTCTGAATTTATAATCGCACTAAGAACACTCTACCCCCTCCCCCCCCCTCCTATCTGCCATTAAACAACTGATAATGACATTTCAGTTGGAGCTTTTGACTTTCTCTTCCTCCCTCAGGTTCCTAAGAGAGTGACGGCAAAATACTTGAAAATGACAAGTGTTAGTAATGCGTTATTAACCTATGCATAATCATTTATGGCAATAACCCGAAGTTTGATAACATGACGATTCCCACTCTCCCTTAGTCTGACTAAGGGATGCCTTTGGGATACCGTTCTGCTGGGTTCCACAGAAATGCTTATACCCAGACTTCCTCCTCAGTTAAAAGTCTATGCATATAATTAAAATCATAAATCAACTCAGTAGGTTTGGCACTATACTGTCTTTTACGCGTGGCTACAGAAGTCTCTAGCTTGTCTCTCCGAATGTCATTCTTGCAAGTTATAAAGCCAGCATTTCATAAATTTGACTTTGGAAAAAAAATGTATATACCACTGGGCACACACGTCAATTCAATGTCTATTCCACGTTGGTTCAACGTAATTTAATTGAAATGACGTTGAAACATCGTTGATTCAACCAGTGTGTGCCCAGTGGGATGTTGATATGCTTCAGTTTGATACCATATGACTAGTTTTACATGTTTCTCCAGCGATCAAAAGATAAAACCCTCCCACTTGCTGGCCAACAGATTAGCTCTTGCGGTTTTCATTCAATAGGGTTTTCAGTCCATTTGTCTTAAGCCATCCCTTTAAATACGCTCTACCTTTTAGTTATTGTCCATAGACTCAATAAAATATATGGAGAGAACGTGTTCAGAAAGAAAACCATCTAAATATGCATGCATTTTCTTCTCCATTTCAGAACCAATTAAAAATTAATACTCTGATTTTGTAGATATTTTAGGGTTAGGAAAGTACTTATGAATCATAAACAGGTTTGGAGAGCCTTTTACACATTCAATAAATAAAACTGTGGTTTGATTCGTTCAGAATATTGCCACATTCAATTCTTCAGCCCATGGTAATGTTGGAAGATTAGTGTACATAGAATTATAATAGAGAGATTCGTGTACAATGGTTGGCTAAACCCTGTTCTATTGCCTGCACTAACCACGGCGCCAAGTATTACGCCATGCGTCGGTTCAAACCGTTACGTCTTGGTCTGCTCCCCACTCCAGAACAATTTAATTAGCCTACATGTCTTTCTTATATATATATATATATATATATATATATATATATATATATATATATATATATATATATATATATATATATATATATATATATATGATCAACTTTTAGTAATGATCGTCAGCAACAACCACACAACCGTGACTGCATTTACAGAGGAACCAAATGAAGGTAAATGAAACAATGTAATTAAATGGAATGATAATGTAGGCTATACCAACTGAAGGGAACAAACAGTAAAATGGCTGGTGAATATGTGTGGTTATTTGGCTTACTGACGGTTGATCCTGATAGTGACTAATATTTTACATGACAGGAAACAGGAAGCAGAGAAAGTCAGGGTAGCCTATAATTAACACGTTCAAGAATGCCCATCGCTGCAAGTTAAAAGGCCATATAATTTCGGTAGGTTCGCTTTTTTTTCATGGTTTCCTCGCACGTAAAGGTGATGGAATTAGGAGGGAATTAAGTCCATGTCAGAATATGACGTCTCTGTAGACACACATTCATGTATTCCATCTCCACCCCAAGTGAATAGCTGGTGAATAGCATGCTATTTTCATGCCTATATTTAAGGTCAGAATACGGATGCTTAACTCAGGTGGGAATTCCCCCCCTAGTGAATCCCTACAGTACAGCTCCTAGCTCCATAGCTATCTCTATTTGGATAGGGGTAGCCTACATTGGTTTTAGTAGACACTTATTTTCTTGTTTTACTGTGCCATGTTTTTAGTGTTCATGCTCTCTGCTCTATTTTAGGGCAACAGTTAACATTAATGTACACTCATGTGAAGTGTTACTTTAGAATAGTCTATTTCAAACACTTTACAAGTGTTGCCTTCATGTAAAGTGTAACCTATTTTAGTTTATTCTAAGGATTTTTATTTGTTAACCAGGCAAGTCAGTTAATAAAGAACAAATTCTTATTTTCAATGACAGCCAAGGAACAGTGGGTTAACTGCCTTGTTCAGGGGCAGAACGCCCGAGTTTCACCTTGTCAGCTCGGGGATTCAATCTTGCAACCTTTCGGTTACTAGTCTAACGCTAGCTGCCGCCCCGATTCACTCTCTCCTCTGGTCTGTTCTAGGATAGTATACCTGGGTCTGACTCTGGTCCGAAGGACTGGGAAGGGGATACCGACTGTAGTCAGTTGTACAACTGAATGAATTCAACCAACATGTTTTTTCCCACGTTTAACTCACCCCTCTGATTCCGAGAGATGCGGGGGGCTGCCTAAACTACGTCATCAGCGCCCGGGGAGAAGTTATTTTTGGTTAACTGCCTTGCTCAAGGGCAGAACAGCAGATCTTTCCACCTTGACTGCTCAGGGATTCGAACCAGGGACTTTTCGGTTACCAACACGCTTAACCGCTAGGCTACCTGCCATCTGTTATCTCTTGCTTCCTGTGTATACTGGCTTTCCCTATCCCTAACTCTGACCCTATCCCTATCTCTGACCCTATCCCTAACTCTGACCCTATCCCTATCCCTAACTCTGACCCTAACTCTGACCCTAACCCTAACTCTGATCCTAACCCTAACCCTAACTCTGATCCTAACCCTAACCCTAACTCTGATCCTAACCCTAACCCTAACTCTGATCCTAACCCTAACCCTAACTCTGATCCTAACCCTAACCCTAACTCTGATCCTAACCCTAATCCTAACTCTGATCCTAACCCTAATCCTAACTCTGACCTTATCCCTAACCCTAATCTCTCCTCTGTTCTGTTCTAGGGTAGTATACCTGGGTCTGACTATGGGCCTGAGGACTGTCTCTTTCTTCCTGTGTATACTGGGCTTCACTCTACTCAGGAGGCACGTCAAGCAGGAAGAGAAAATGGCGCTGACCAATGGGAATGTAGAGATGGAGGCCGAGTCTCTCAGGAAAGAGGAGAGCAACAGCTCTTTACACTGTGACCAGTTTGTAAGAGCGCTGGACTGTAACCCTGACAGGGAGACACGCCTTTGATGGACCTCAATAGCTCAACATAGATCGACTCCAAGACGGAATGAAACAGGTGTCGGTGTATCGACCTTTTGCCTACATAAAGCTAGTTGTGATCTCCCCCAAGTGGGTTAACCCTGTCGGAGTAGACTGTGTTTAGCAAGTTCGCCAACAGTCTGAGAGGCCCATGTTTGCACTGTCGCCGTTCACTACAACGGTAATCATTTTGACAGTACCAGTGTTAATTATTTTTGGGGTCAATATTCAGCAAATATTTTTGTGAAAGGTGTCAGTACCCTGCGCTGGTACTCCATACCATTGTGTACCTGCTCCACTGACCCACTACATGCCCTGACATCTCCTTTTTAAGTATTGTTCCACCCTGAATACAATCGATTTAGCGAGGAGAGAAGAGAAGAGCATAAAGTCTATTTGTACTGTACTCCTGTAGATGATGTGAAAAAATAGTTTATTTTTGTTTATACAATATCTAGTGAAAGTATACACACCCCTTGCAGAGTATTCACATTTTGCTACATTACATTTTTTATCTAAAAATGGATTACATTAGATATATTTCCTTCAGATCTATACAACTCCATATTTTCAAAAAGTGAAAGTTATTTCAAAGATTATACTGAGTTAAAGTTCATATAAGGAAATTGACAATTGTGTTGTTTGTCCGTAGTTTATGCCTGCCCGTACCATAACCCCACCGCCACCAATGGGCACTTTGTTCACAATGTTGTGACATCAGAAAACCGCTCGCCCACACGATGCCATACACGTGGTCTGCGTTTGTGAGTCTGGTTGCACATACTGCCAAATTCTCTGAAAGAACTTTGGAGGTGGCTTATGGTAGAGAAATTAACATTCACCTCACCTCATTCACCTCAAAATTAACATTCACCAGAATTGACATTCTGGTGGACATTCCTTCAGAAAGCATATCAATTGCTCCCTCAACTTGAGACATCTGTGGCATCTTGTTGTGTGACAAAACTGCACATTTTAGAGTGGCCTTGTATTGTCCCCAGCATCTGTGTATCATGCTGTTTAATCAGCGTATTGATATACCACACCTGTCAGGTGGATGGACTATCTTGGCAAAGGAGAAATGCTCACTACAAGGGCTGTAAACAAATTTTTGCTCAACATTTGAGAGAAATACGCGTTTGTGCATATGAAACATTTCTGGGATCTTTTATTTCAGCTCACGAATCGCGGGACAAACACTTTACATGTTGCGTTTATATTTTTGTTCAGTGTTAATATTTACTGTGCTTGAGCCATTTTTACAACAACAATGGATATATGTTGCCCTAAGAGTTTTGCAAGGTTGGTAGAATCTTATAAAAAATTCTTCACAATCTATACATCCTCATTTTTATATTTCTTAGTAATTTGGAAAATGTTTTGTAACATTTCTTTCACTTGTAAATTTGAAGTAGGTTGTGTAGATCAATAGCGGGAAAACATCTGATGTAATCCATTTTATTTTTTATTTTAAGGCAGCAAAAGAAGACTGCCTGCGGTGTGTAGACTCATGACTGTATGGAACAAAAATACATTTCTTGAACGTTAACGTATGTGTTTTACAGTGCCTTGCAAAAGTATTCATCCCCCTTGGCGTTTTTCCTATTTTGTTACATTACAACCTGTAATTTACATGTATTTTTATTTGGATTTCATGTAATTGACATACACAAAATAGTCCAAATTGGTGAAGTGAAATTCAACACAAAAATAAAATAAAATAAAAATGGAAAAGTGGTGTGTGCATATGTATTCACCCCCTTGCCTATGAAGCCCCCAAATAAGATCTGGTGCAACCAATTACCTTCAGAAGTCACACAATTAGTTAGATTGCACACAGGTGAACTTTATTTAAGTGTCACATGATCTGTCATATGATCTCAGTATATATACACCTGTTCTGAAAGGCCCAAGAGTCTGAAACACCACTAAGCAAGTGGCACCACCAAGCAAGCGGCACCATAAAGACCAAGGAGCTCTCCAAACAGGTTAGGGACAAAGTTGTGGAGAAGTACAGATCAGGGTTGGGTTATAAAAAAAATATCAGAAACTTTGAACATCCCACGGAGCACCATTAAATCCATTATTAAAAAATATAAAGAATATGGCACCACAACAAACCTGCCAAGAGAGGGCCGCCCACGAAAACTCCCGGACCAGGCAAAGAGGGCATTAATCAGAGAGGCAACAAAGAGACCAAAGATAACCCTGAAGGAGCTGCAAAGCTCCACAGCGGAGATTGGAGTATCTGTCCATAGGACCACTTTAAGCCGTACACTCCACAGAGCTTTGCTTTATGGGAGAGTGTCCAGAAAAAAAGCCACTGCTTAAAGAAAAAAGTAAGAAAACATGTTTGGTGTTCACCAAAAGGCATGTGGGAAACTCCCAAAACACATGGAAGAAGGTACTTTGGTCAGATGAGACTAAAATTAAGCTTTTTGGCCATCAAGGAAAATGCTATGTCTAGTGCAAACCCAACACCTCGCATCACCCTGAGGACACCATCCCCACAGTGAAGCATGGTGGTGGCAGCATCATGCTGTGGGGATGTTTTTCATCGGCAGGGACTAGGTACCTGGTCAGAATTGAAGGAATGATAGATGGCGCTAAATACAGGGAAATTCTTGAGGGAAACCTGTTTCAGTCTTCCAGAGATTTGAGACTGGGACGGAGGTTCACCTTCCAATGACCCTAAGCGTACTGCTAAAGCAATACTCGTGTGGTTTAAGGGGAAACATTTAAATGTCTTGGAATGGGCTCGTCAAAGACCAGACCTCAATCCAATTGAGAATCTGTTGTATGACTTAAAGATTGCTGTACACCAGCGGAACACATCCAACTTGAAGGAGCTGGAGCAGTTTTACCTTGAAGAATGGGCAAAAATCCTAGTGGCTAGATGTGCCAAGCTTATAGAGACATACACCAAGAGACGTGCAGCTGTAATTTCTGCAAAAGGTAGCTCTACAAAGTATTGACTTTATGGGGGTGAATAGTTACGCACGCTCAACTTTTCTGTTTTTTTGTCTTATTTCTTGTTTGTTTCACAATAAAAAATATTTTGCATCTTCAAAGTGGTAGGCATGTTGTGTAAATAAATTGATACAAACCCCATAAAATCCATTTGAATTCCAATTCCATTTGTAAGGCAACAAAATAGGAAAAATGCCAAGGGGGGTGAATACTTTCGCAAGCCACTGTACTTAAATGGAACCAGTTTTGTTTTGTTTTGTGGAAAGGAATGTCGTTTTTTGTTTGTTAATGGTTTATGTAGAAATTGTTGTTTTTTATGTTTGTATTTGAAATGGGTTGTAGGTTGGTCATGTTTTTCATTTCCTGGCTTTGGTTTAAAATCTGAACAACATGACCGTGTCAGTATTATCTAGTATTTTTTATTTATTGAATGTAAAAATTTGAGAAAACAGTTCCAGTTCCGCTTCCATACATTAATTCCATACATTAGTTCCGTACATTAGTTCCGTACATTAGTTCCATACATTAGTTCCGTACATTAGTTCCGTACATTAGTTCCATACATTAATTCCGTACATTAGTTCCATACATTAATTCCGTACATTAGTTCCATACATTAGTTCCGTACATTAGTTCCGTACATTAGTTCCGTACATTAGTTCTGTACATTAGTTCCGTACATTAGTTCCATACATTAGTTCCGTACATTAGTTCCGTACATTAGTTCCGTACATTAGTTCCGTACATTAGTTCCGTACATTAGTTCCATACATTAGTTCCGTACATTAGTTCCGTACATTAGTTCTGTACATTAGTTCCGTACATTAGTTCCGTACATTAGTTCCGTACATTAGTTCCGTACATTAGTTCCGTACATTAGTTCCATACATTAGTTCCATACATTAGTTCCGTACATTAGTTCCGTACATTAGTTCTGTACATTAGTTCCATACATTAGTTCTGTACATTAGTTCCGTACATTAGTTCCGTACATTAGTTACGTACATTAATTCCGTACATTAGTTCCATACATTAGTTCCGTACATTAGTTCTGTACATTAGTTCCGTACATTAGTTCCGTACATTAGTTCCGTACATTAATTCCGTACATTAGTTCCATACATTAGTTCCATACATTAGTTCCGTACATTAGTTCCGTACATTAGTTCCGTACATTAATTCCGTACATTAGTTCCATACATTAGTTCCGTACATTAGTTCCGTACATTAGTTTCGTACATTAGTTCCATACATTAGTTCCGTACATTAGTTCCATACATTAGTTCCATACATTAGTTCCGTACATTAGTTCCGTACATTAGTTCCGTACATTAGTTCCATACATTAGTTCCATACATTAGTTCCGTACATTAGTTCCGTACATTAGTTCCGTACATTAGTTCCGTATATTAGTTCCGTACATTAGTTCCGTACATTAGTTCCGTACATTAGTTCCGTACATTGGTTCCGTACATTAGTTCCGTACATTAGTTCCGTACATTAGTTCCGTACATTAGTTCCATATATTAGTTCCGTACATTAGTTTCGTACATTAGTTCCGTACATTAGTTCCGTACATTAGTTCCATACATTAGTTCCGTACATTAGTTCCATATATTAGTTCCGTACATTAGTTCCATATATTAGTTCCGTACATTAGTTTCGTACATTAGTTCCGTACATTAGTTCCGTACATTAGTTCCATACATTAGTTCCGTACATTAGTTCCGTACATTAGTTCCATACATTAGTTCCATACATTAGTTCCTTTCACTAGTTCCATACATAGACTGATCACTTCAGGTGGACAATGACCAGATAAAATGCAATGACCTCACGCACAAAAGTTACATTTTAAGTCCATACCTTAACTTGATTCTAGCCTGCCCCAGATCTGTTTGCGACAACGATCATAGGAGTTGGCAAGAAAGCACACCAATACCTCACTGTATTATTAATCTACCTGATTGCAGACCTGGGATAACTGTAGTTCTTAACATACTTCGTGGAAAGTAACTCTTTTTAGGGGGGGGGGGGGGGTAAATTGTTACTTTGGAGGTGACAATTTGAATACAAATCCCCCCAAAATTACTACTTCAACAAATATATTTGAATTCAGATCTCTGGAAGTGACAACTTTTCAAAAAAGTATTGGATTGGCAGCCTTCGACTAAAGGGAGGGTTGTTTCTGGAAGAGAAATTATTGGATTGGCTGCCTTCGACTAAAGGGAGGGTGGTATCTGGAACAGAAACGATTGGATTGGCTGCCTTTGACTAAAGGGAGGGTTGTATCAGGAACTGCATGTTGCAGATAGAAATAGAACGAATAGAGCAAATACAATCTCCTATTTCATTCCAATCTATCTGACAGTCATATTTGATCTACACAAAACATTTCTATCTGAACATTCTGTAAATGTCCATTCTCCTGAGCATACCCCAGGTGTACATAACGAAGTCAAACCAACCAACGATATTTTGTACAGATAAATATGAATAGGTTATGACAATTAATTACTGCATGGCTCTTTCAACATACCACTGAAAAGGTTGAATGTTGCAATTCATATTATGACACCTGAAAATACTGCAGAGAAATTAAAAGCCATTTGTAAACATTGCAAACAGATGGGGTTGGATGTTTAGCAAAAAACTACTTTGAACAACCTCTTTGTCCATGTCAAGGTTCTTGTTTTCAAAACACACACTATACCATCTTTAAAGGGATAGTTTACTTAGAATACAAATGAACATGATTTTCCAGCTATTTGTCTGTCATTGATTCAAGAAGGCTGTTTTGGGGATATTTAGTCCCCTTACACTTAACAGCCATAGTTGAACAGTTGTTGTGAGCTTTCTCAGTCATATTAAACTGTTATTGAGCCTGTGTAACAACACGGTCATTATTTTTAGAGCAACATTTCATTAGCATAATGCATAATACTTTGGTAATCACATTTAAATTGCATAGCAATGAGCTGAGTGGTTTTGTAACTACAGTACACGAAAGCAATCGTGACTGTTCCTTATTCCTCTTGTGTAATAACTACCATTATTTCTAAAGTCCTATCCTATGTATCAACAATGTTGCTATTGTAGTAATAATCACAAAGTAACTACATGTTTATAAGAACTTGATGTCAAGACATTACCTTATGTCACTCATTATGAAAATGTATTTTAAGTTATTTTGAAAATGAAAAAGTGTTTCCACTCTAATGTTGAGATGAGTCCATGTCCCTTATAATAGATCTAGCTGAATATCTGTTTGGTTTACATTACTTCCATTATTTAGATCAATACATGTTAATGTTTTAGCATCTTGTATTTTTTCTCCAATTCATCTGCTAATGATCTAATTCTACTAACTGTTGTAGTTTTTGGTTCTTCATAAAATATCTGTCAGCCATCAAATAAATGTTTTTTTTTTGTTTTCAAATAACTTTCATATATTCAAATACTTTAAAGTATTAATCGTTTTCTGAGACCTGTGTTTGTATATCAAAATAAACAATTGCCTTTAGTTTTTCTTATAAACAATTGCCTATATTTGACTACCTTGAAAAAGTTGGTATTTCAAATAAACAAAAAAGTTACTAGTGTGCTTAATCATTTTAACAATGAAAATACAGTTATTTTTCAAAACAAACAGTATCCCCTGTCCTGTCTTCCCACATCTTACCTATAATACTTGTCCTGTCTTCCCACATCTCATCTACAATACCTGTCCTGTCTTCCCACATCTCATCTACAATACCTGTCCTGTCTTCCCACATCTCATCTAAATTACCTGTCCTGTCTTCCCACATCTCATCTACGATACCTGTCCTGTCTTCCCACATCTCATCTACATTCCCCGTCCTGTCTTCCAACATCTCATCTACATTACCTGTCCTGTCTTCCCACATATCATCTACATTACCTGTCCTGTCTTCCCACATCTCACCTACAATACCTGTCCTGTCTTCCTACATTACCTCTTCAGTTTGTGCTTTCCTTCTACTGTACATAATGCCTCAAACGTTGGATTTCTTCAAATGTTTCTTTTTTAATCATTGAACACAAGAGGATCATGCCACTTCATGGTACTCAGCAAAAACATATTCACAGTTGATCTGAGAGTATACCCTCCCCGTAACCAGTTCTGGTTGTAAACAGTGACATTATTTCAACCAGTTTTGCCCACTTGGTACAGATGTAAAACAGGATTTTGCTGAACGCTCTGCATATTAGCATAATGCACTTTGAGTATATACGATACAAGTATTATACTTTAAAGTACTAATATACTATACTATGATTTAAAACGGCAAAGCAATTAACCAATGACATTACATGAGCTCCAGAGAAGGAATTTAAGACCATACGTTTACAGACACAAAATCCTCCGTTCCTTCTTCAAACATGACACAATTTTAGCTCCCTATCTTAGTTAAAATACAAATGCATGTGGATACATTGAATAACACGTGTTGAATAACTGTACCCTTTTTCCCCATGCACAGTACAGTATAGATAGGACAGAGATGAATGAAGAGTTGCTGAGCTGAATAGCTGGTATCCATGTGAAATCACTGTGGCTGGCTACCTTCTGTCTTTGACACTAGTCATCTGGATCAACGATTTGGATCCAGTCCCTATTGATCCTTCTTGTCTCCAGCTCCACCCTGAAGATTCTGCATTTCAAAATAGTAATGAACAAAATAGACAGTCAAGTGGTGAAATCAGTCCTATCAATGTTGGTGAAAAGTTATTTGTGATTCATTTATTGGGGGGAGGGGGGGGGGGGGGGGGGATCAATCACAAATATGCTTACCATGATGCATTGACGTGTGTGTGTGTGTGTGTGTGTGTGTGTGTGTGTGCGTGTGCGTGTGTGTGCGTGTGCGTGTGGTGTGTGTGGTGTGTGTGGTGTGTGTGTGTGTGTGTGTGTGTTTTGTGTGTGTGTGTGTGTGTGTGTGTGTGTGTGTGGGTGTGTGTGTGTGTGTGTGTGTGTGTGTGTGTGTGTTTTGTGTGTGTGTGTGTGTGTGTGTGTGTGTGTGTGTGTGTGTGTGTGTGTGTGTGTGTGTGTGTGTGTGTGTGTGTGTGTGTGTGTGTGTGTGTGTGTTTAACTATACTTGTGTGAACCAGAAGTCCCCAGAAGAATGGTAAACGAACAAACATTTTACCCAACTGGGGATATTTTATTGGTCCCCACAAGGAGGTCTAGGGTTACGGTTAGAAATAGTGTTAGGGTTAGAATTAGAATTAGGTTTAAGGTTAGAATTAGGTTTAAGGTTAGAAATAGTGTTAGGGTTAGAATTAGAATTAGGTTTAAGGTTAGAATTAGGTTTAAGGTTAGAAATAGTGTTAGGGTTAGAATTAGGTTTAAGGTTAGAATTAGGTTTAATGGTTAGTGTTAGGGTTAGAATAAGGTTTAAGGTTAGAATTAGGTTTAATGGTTAGGGTTAAGGTTAGAATTAGGTTTAAGGTTAGAATTAGGTTTAAGGTTAGAATTAGGTTTAAGGTTAGGTTTAAGGTTAGAAATAGTGTTAGGGTTAGAATTAGGTTTAAGGTTAGAATTAGGTTTAAGGTTAGGTTTAAGGTTAGAATTAGGGTTAAGGTTAGAATTAGGTTTAAGGTTAGAATTAGGTTTAAGGTTAGGGTTAAGGTTAGAATTAGGTTTAAGGTTAGAATTAGGTTTAAGGTTTAGGATAGGAGCTAGGGTTAGGGTTAAGGTTTTGGGGTTAAGGTTAGGGTTAGGTTAAGGATAAGGGTACGGGTTACGGTTAGGGGTAAGGGAAAATAGGGTTTTTAATGGGACTCAATTGTGTGTCCCCACAAGGTTAGTTCTATAAGGCTGTGTGTGTGTGCGTGTGCGTGTGCGCGTGCGTGTGTGTATTACCTGTAGTTCGTTGTGCTCTGTCAACAGTCTGTCATACTCCTTTGTCAGACCGTTAGCCTGCCTCTTCATGGCCTCCACCTCAGCGTTAGACTTACGCACAGCTGCACAGACAACACGCACTTCACTCACGTATACTGACATGTAGATGTTATACATAACAACGGTCTTTGACATTGGATACAACAGCCTACGAATGCAGAAGTGAAGCTATTATTCTGATGTGCTAGACTAGGGTTGTGGAGGTCACAAAAATTCGTCAGCCGGTGATTGTCAAGCAAATAACTGTCTGTCTCACGGTAATTGACTGTTAATTAACATAAACATTTAGCATCTCCTGGCTTCCACACATCAGTGGCCTACAAGCCACTGATGCAGACCTTTGGAACATCTAAAAAGTCTAATAAATTCATGTAATATAGCCACCACCTTCATAATAAATATATGATTTATTTTAGACAGGTCTGAAGATACATGATACGAAGAAAATGTATTTTAGAAGAACAGAATAGCATACTCTTAGTCGTCCTTATGTCACGTCCTGATCTGGCTATACCATACGGCTGTGGGCTTGTCACGTTGTCACGTTCGTATGAATCGGACCAAGGCGCAGCATGGTATGCGTACATTCTTTAATATAATAAGAATGAACACTGAACAAACTTACCAAGATAACAAAACGACACGTGAAGCTGTACAAATGAGTGCTGTCAGGCAACTACACATAGACAAGAACCCACGAACACAAAAGGGAAAATGGCTACCTAAATATGATCCCCAATCAGAGACAACGATAAACAGCTGCCTCTGATTGGGAAACCATATCAGGCCACCATAGACATACAAAATACCTAGACCTACAAAAACCCCTAGACATACAAAAACCCTAGACAATACAAAAACTAGCGTACCCATCCTCATCACACCCTGACCTAACCAAAATATAAAGAAAACAGAGATATCTAAGGTCAGAGCATGACAACAGTAGTTCATTTAGCAGACAAGACTTGCTCAGAATTCCGTGGTATTATTTTATAGTATGAAGAATACAATTGAACAAAGCTGAATAAAATAGAAAGGATATTTTCTCCAAACGATTTTAGGGAGGGCGCATATGCTGCTATTCTGTGTTGAGCGTTTAACAAATAAATTGGTACTCCTATATGCTTAATTTAGAGTTATTAATGTAACTGTAGTCGTTCTATAAACGTTGGGATATATGTTTTTATTTTTAATACATTGTAAGGCTGCATAATGCGATTCTGTTGATGATTTGAAGAAAGTTGCTTGAAAGGCATGAGCTCTGCTTTGTTTTTTGCCGAGGCTGTACACACTTCATCAGTCTCTCATTCACAATTTGACAAGCCTCGAATTTCCTGGCGTTTGTTCCCTTCTCCCTGAGTGCTGTGTGCTCCGAAGCACCTCTCACTCACATGGCTCTCCATCAATTGATCGGGTCTTTCTCACAGGCTACAAGTGAAGACAGACACTTCGGGAACACAACTGCCGTGTCCAATTCCGAGGTGCATATTGAAGATATTGGAAGAACTGTCCACATTTACTTTTTGTCAGCCAACAAGATGAGTAGGCCTAACGAACAGCAAAAGCACTAGCCTATGTCAATCTACTATCCTCCATAGGCCAAAAGTTGATTCTGTGTGAGAAAAAAATATTCAAAACATAGTCTGGGACAGTTGTGGGATGCGATAGATCTCAAATTAATACAACCACTAGCATAAAACAAATATTTTTGCACAATGAGACTGACGCAACAGATCAGAACGTTTAGCTTAAAATGTGATAAACTATTAGGCTATTTCTTCACATTATAAGTGCAGCAATGCACTCACGGCAGTAGCTATAAGCGCAAATGTTCCAATAGCAAGAAAACACCACCGCGAATGTGATTATGCGTGTGACCTTATAAAGGTATATTTTTATTGTAAAAATTATCTTCCCCAAACTTGAAACTCACGCGCTGCTTATGTATGCCAGTTAGGCTCTACACCCTTTGTAACACGGATTAATGTGCTTAATTTTAAGTTATTTGGCCACTTTTGTTGTGATACAAACCTTATCAAAACATATAGGCTTATAGGCTAGGCTACATGAGATGTACGACTATGATTAGAAAAAGTTGCACAAAAAAGGCATTGTTTCTTTCGTCAGCGGCATCATTCATAAGTGACAATATATAATTCACAAGTGATAGGCTAATCTTGGCACCCATCAGACTATTCCTGATTTAATATTGTCTTTACATATAATAAATGTGTGAAATTTGTTTTTATTTTAGAATGGACTATTATCATGCACCTGTCTTGAAATGGAGGCGGGGGAAAATACATGTAATCTCTGAACTTAAATAAGAAACGGAGAACTCTTTTCACGTGGTTCATTTTCATGCCAGCCAGGTAGGTTATACTCCCATTGAAAAGATAAGCAATGTGCTTGGCATTAGGAAAGTTGAGATTGCTTTCCTTAAATAAAAAAAACAAGAAAATGGCGCCATCTGGTTTGCTTAATATAAAGAATTTATATTACTTTGACTTTGGATACTTATGTATATTTGAGCAATTCAATTTACTTTTAAAAGTTCAGTATATTTAAAACCAAATACTTTTACTCAAGTAGTATTTTACTGGGTGACTTTTACTTTAGTCATTTTCTATGAAGGCATCTTTCCTTTTACTCAAGTCTGACAGTTGGGTACTTTTTCCACCGCTGCCCGTAAGTAAGCACTTCACTGTTAGTTTATGAAGCATGTGACAAATAAAACTTGATTTGAAGACAGGTTTGGAGGTCAATTCCATTTAAATTCAGGTAATAAAAAAGCAAAGTAAACATTAAACAGTTTAATTCTTGATTCACTTCCTGATTACCCACCATCCTCTGCAGTCTTCAGTTCCTCCATCAACTTCTCTGCCTCCTTCCTCAGTAGCCGTTTGCCTGCAGTTGTGTTTTTCTCCTCATCCAGCAGAGCCTGAGCAGACAGCACTTTCTTACATTAGTTATTGTATTGTGAGGTAAATGTTCTCATGAAAGAATGAATGGTTTATTTGTCGGTTAGGAAAACAATTTCGTACATCACATGGTGACATAATGGTGCAATAAAGTGCATACAGACAAGAAACACAACAATGACATCATCTGACAAAAATACCCATCACAACTCCTTGGCTCGCTTAAGTTTGTTAAACATTTGTAAATATGTTTTAAGTCTTCCACGAGAGATGACTATCGACTCTCTACTGTACATATAAAGTCAGATAATGCCCCTTCCAGGCCCTCTTCCTGACTCTGGTGTTCACCTGTTTCAGAAGCAGGTTGTCCTCCTGGTACTTCTTGGCTGCCTGATTGGCGCTCTCCGCCTGGGTTTGCAGGCTGGTCCCTGTTACCGTAGCGATGGCCACCTGGTTTATCAGAGTCACCACACGCCGCATCACACTACAGGGACAAGAAGTGATAAATGAGTGACACACTAACCCGAACTAACCCTAGCCTAACCCTAGCCTAACCCTAGCCTAACCCTAGCCTCACCCTAGCCTCACCCTATCCTAACCCTACCCTAACCCTAGCCTAACCCTAGCCTAACCCTAGCCTCACCCTAGCCTCACCCTACCCTAACCCTAGCCTAACCCTAGGCTAACCCTAACTAACCCTAGCCTAACCCTAGCCTAACCCTAACTAACCCTAGCCTAACCCTAGCCTCACCCTAGCCTAACCCTAGCCTAACCCTAGCATAACCCTAGCCTAACCCTAGCCTAACACTAACTAACCCTAGCCTAGCCTAACCCTAGCCTAACCCTACCCTAACCCTAGCCTAGCCTAACCCTACCCTAACCCTACCCTAACCCTAGCCTAACCCTAGCCTAACCCTAGCCTAACCCTAGCTTAACCCTAGCCTCACCCTAGCCTCACCCTACCCTAACCCTAGCCTAACCCTACCCTAACCATACCCTAACCCTAGCCTAACCCTAGCCTAACCCTAGCCCAACCCTAGCCTCACCCTAGCCTCACCCTACCCTAACCCTACCCTAACCCTAGCCTAACCCTAGCCTAACCCTAGCCTAACCCTACCCTAACCCTAGCCTAACCCTACCCTAACCCTAGCCTAACCCTAGACTAACCCTAACCTAACCCTAGCCTAACCCTAGCCTAACCCTAGACTAACCCTAACCTAACCCTAGCCTAACCCTAGCCTAACCCTAGCCTAACCCTAACCACAACCCTATCCACAACCCTAACCACAACCCTAACCACAACCCTAACCATAACCCTAACTTAATGGTCACATCCCAGTTTAACCCTAACTAGCTTCAACCACAACCCTAACTTAATGGTCACATCCCAGTTTAACCCTAACTAGCTTCAACCACAACCCTAACTTAATGGTCACATCCCAGTTTAACCCTAACTAGCTTCAACCACAACCCTAACTTAATGGTCACATCCCAGTTTAACCCTAACTAGCTTCAACCAAAACCCTAACCACAACCCTAACTTAATGGTCACATCCCAGTTTAACCCTAACTAGCTTCAACCACAACCCTAACCACAACCCTAACCACAACCCTAACCACAACCCTAACCACAACCCTAAACCCTAACCACAACCCTAAACCCTAACCACAACCCTAACCACAACCCTAACCACAACCCTAACTTAATGGTCACATCCCAGTTTAACCCTAACTAGCTTCAACCAAAACCCTAACTTAATGGTCACATCCCAGTTTAACCCTAACTAGCTTCAACCACAACCCTAACCTAACCCTAACCACAACCCTAACCCCAACCCTAACCATAACCCTAACTTAATGGTCACATCCCAGTTTAACCCTAACTAGCTTCAACCACAACCCTAACCATAACCCTAACTAGCTTCAACCACAACCCTAACCATAACCCTAACTAGCTTCAACCACAACCCTAACCATAACCCTAACTAGCTTCAACCACAACCCTAACCCCAGGAAGTTGTTACATGTCATCTATGATAAACCAACCTGACTTTTGCTGAGTGATAATATAAAGTAGGACTCACAGCCAGAGGAAGAGGGAGAAGCCAGAGATGTAGAGGTTCCTCTGGGCTCTGAACAGCTTCATGTGGAGGTGGTCAAACAAGTTGGGGTTCAGCTTGGCTTCTCCCATGGGCTCTGCATTGGAGTACTTCCTCACCTCTCTCAGAGCATCTTAGGAGGGAGACACAGGGAACAGTTGTATTAGTGTCTATAGCTACACTTTAAAAAGGTTATTTAAAGGATTCTCACATGGAGACAGGGTATGGAGCATAGAGGACTGATTACTAGTATAACCACAGGCTAGAGTTAATCAGCTTGCTGTTTTCCCACGGGCTCTGCACTGGAGTACTGCCTCACCTCTCTCAGAGCATCTTAGGGTGGAAACAGGGAACAGGTGTAACAGTGATGTGTAGCAACTATACCGCATTACAGCAGGGGATCATCACTAGATTCAGCTGCGCGCCGATGGTCACGGGGGCCGCAAAATAATTCCAAACAATTTGTAGAGTGCAAATTGACTGCGTGAAGCCCAAACAGATATAATATTTGACTTAAACATAATAATTTCAGACCTTGCTTACATTTGTATAGATCACGTACTGTATATCTCCCTATAATGCAAAATGAAAATCCCTTGGAGCTGGTTTCCTGGTCTTTTATCAAATCAAATCAAATGTATTTATATAGCCCTTCTTACATCAGCTGATATCTCAAAGTGCTGTACAGAAACCCAGTTTAAAACCCCAAACAGCAAGCAATGCAGGTGTAGAAGCACGGTGGCTAGGGAAAAACTCCCTAGAAAGGCCAAAACCTGGGAAGAAACCTAGAGAGGAACCAGGCTATGAGGGGTGGCCAGTCCTCTTCTGGCTGTGCCGGGTGGAGATTATAACAGAACATGGCCAAGATGTTCAAATGTTCATAAATGACCAGCATGGTCAAATAATAATAATCACAGTAGTTTATGTCCAACAATAAAAACTAACACTTTTGGGGCCAAATAAAATCACCAGCTGGTCCCCAGTTGGGGATCGCTGGACTACAGGACTGATTGTAACACTGTGTAAAGCCAGGTACAATGCTTTATAACTTGTTGATATAAGCATGTATATGCCTTTGTATGTCTTGTAATGTGTATAATATGTCACTAGACTATGAGATGAAACTATAGAACAAGGAGAATAACCCACAAATCCTATAAAAGGTGTCATTATGGAAAACTTTCTGACTATCTATCTACAATAGACTCAGTGTTGCCATACCAAAGACCCAACCAATACACTGCAAGTATGATGACTTACCACAGAAGAGAATGATGAGGATGAGTATCATGGTAAAGAATCCCCTGTTCCAATACGGAGCAAACCAGTTCCATACACTCAGGTTGAACAGTGATCGCCATCTGCAAAAAGTAAGAGTTAGAAACTTAGAGAATGACTAGTTACAGACAACAAGGGATTAAACCAAAGTTACTTGGTTCCTTGTATATGTCTGTGTAAATAAGTTACAGAGGGGTCAAAGATCATACTCCCCATGAAATGCTAACCTGGTGAGAGGTTAGCATGTCTTGGGGGGATGATCTTTGATGCTCTGTAACTTTCTCACTCATCAACATTCCCGATTCATTCAGGATTATCCGTAGTCATGGTAACATGAATATAGAAGTGTTTAGAAACATGTTCTATTCACAATAAAAGTGACGCCAAAATCACACATTCTATTGGGCGCAAAATAATCTGAAACACAACCAAAACAAACTGCAAATGCATCCAACAAGTTTGTAAAGACACAAGCTTGATGTGGTCATTGCGTGCTAGGAAATATGGGACCAAATACTAAACTTTTGACTACATTATTTATAATAATTTTTAGGGGTATCAATAATTTTGACCCCTAACTTTTTGAGACAAAAAATTGTTACTTGTTTAAGAAAATGTCTTTCTCTGATCAATTCTATTAGTAAAAAATTATATAATTACCCAATTTGTTTGCTACATTATAGCTCAGTATTTGAATTGTATATACAGTTGAAGTCGGAAGTTTACATACACCTTAGCCAAAACTCAGTTTTTCACAATTCTTGACATTTAATCCTAGTAAAAATGTGTTGTCTTAGGTCAGTTAGTATCACCACTTTATTTTAAGAATGTGAAATGTCAGAATAATAGTAGAGAGAAAGATTTATTTCAGCTTTTATTTCTAACATCACATTCCCTGTGGGTCAGAAGTTCACATACACTCAATTAGTATTTGGTAGCATTGCCTTTAAATTGTTTAACTTGGGTCAAACGTTTCAGGTAGCCTTCCACAAGCTTCCCACAATTAGTTGAGTGTGTTTTGGTCCATTCCTCCTGACAGAGCTGGTGTAACTGAGTCAGGTTTGTAGGCCTCCTTGTTCGCATACGCTTTTTCAGTTCTGCCCACAAGTGTTCTAAAGAATTGAGGTCAGGGCTTTGTGATGGCCACTCCAAAACCTTGACTTTTTTGTCCTTAAGCCATTTTGCCACAACTTGGAAGTATGCTTGGAGTCATTGTCCATTTGGAAGACCCCTTTACGACCAAGCTTTAACTTCCTGACTGATGTCTTGAGATTTTGCTTCAATATATCCACATAATTTTCCTCTCTCATGAAGCCATCTATTTTGTGAAGTGCAGCTGTCACTCCTGCAGCAAAGCACCCCCAGAACATGATGCTGCCACCCCTGCGCTTCCCGGTTGGTATGGTGTTCTTCGGCTTGCAAGCCTCCCCCTTTTTCCTCCCAACATAACGATGGTCATTATGGCCAAACAGTTCTATTTTTGTTTCATCAGACCAGAGGACTTTTCTCCAAAAAGTACGATCTTTGTCCCCATGTGCAGTTGCAAAACGTAGTCTGGCTTTTTTATGGCTGTTTTGGAGCAGTGGCTTCTTCCTTGCTGAGCGGCCATTCAGGTTATGTCGATATAGGACTCGTTTTACTGTGGATATAGATACTTTTGTACCTGTTTCCTCCAGCATCTTCACAAGGTCCTTTGCTGCTGTTCTGGGAATGATTTGCACTTTTCGCACCAAGGTACGTTCATCTCTAGGAGACCGAATGCGTCTCCTTCCTGAGCGGTATGACGGCTGCGTGGTCCCATGGTGTTTATACTTGCGTACTATTGTTTGTACAGATGAACGTGGTACCTTCAGGCGTTTGGAAATTGTTCCCAAGAATGAACCAGACTTGGAGGTCTACACATTTTCTTCTGAGTTCTTGGCTGATTTCTTTTGATTTTCCCATAATGTCAAGCAAAGAGGCACTGAGTTTGAAAGTAGGCCTTGAAATACATCCACAGGTACACCTTCAATTGACTCAAATGATGTCAATTAGCCTATCAGAAGCTTCTAAAGCCATGCCATCGTTTTCCTGAATTTTCCAAGCTGTTTAAAGGCACAGCCAACTAAGTGTATGTAAACTTCTGACCCACTGGAATTGTGATTCAGTGAATTATAAGTGAAATAATCTGTCTGTAAACAATTGTTGGAAAAATGACTTGTGTCATGCACAAAATAGATGTCCTAACCGACTTGCCAAAAATATAGTTTGTTAACTAGACATTTGTGGAGTGGTTGAAAAACGAGTTTTAATGACTCCAACCTAAGTGTATGTAAACTTCCGTCTTCAACTGTATTGGTATAAAGTAATATAAATATCCCATGTTTTTTTAGCATACAATATAGCTCAGTATTTTTTTATTTTTTTTATTTTTTGGGGGGGTGGATCAGCTTAATATTGTGGAAAGAATGTTGCTTCCAATGTAATTGTCTGCATCATTTCCAATCCCCCATATTTTTTTGGGTAAATATATATATCCATTCACGTATGCATACATATACACATATATACATACACATACCTACATAGACATACATACTTTTTTTAAAGAGTATACCTTTATTATTATTCCCCGCAAACCCTACCACCGATCCCCCAATTGGAGTAAACTGATAAACATTTCTGTTTTTACCTTCAATTTATACATCTTATACACATTTTACAGACACAGTCTACTTTATAATAGTTCTCTCTTGTTTGTTCTTAGTCCTTCCTCTATTTCTGTTGTCCATCCAGTTTAATTTCCACTTGTAACTGTGCTATTTCACAATAGCTCCGCACCTATACACATTTCACAGATCCCGTATGCCCTACATTGTTTATCTTGTTATTAGTCCCACCCTTCAGCTCCACTCAACCTTTCCCATCTATCTTCCAACATCATCCATTTCGGATTTTTATTTGCCATATATTTTTCAACTGTGCTGTGATGCTTCACAAAAGATTTGGATCTTCCTATTCTCATAGCTTCCACGGATTGTAAATTAAAAATAAACATTTTTGCTAAAATAATTATTATATTATTGATTGATTGACTATGGCTTTTCAGATCCCCCAGTATTGCTATCTGTAGCGTTAGTTCTACGCAAATGGTGCAATTCTTCAACCATTCCTGGACCTGTGACCAAAAACGAGCTACATGCGGACAATACCAAAATAAATGGTCTAATGACTCTGCCTCCTCACAGCAGAATCTACAGAGCTGGGAAGATTGTATCCCCCATATATATAACATTCTATTAGTTGCAAGAATTTTGTACAATAATTTAAATTGAAAAATTCGAAGTTTTGAATCCGGCGTTGTTTTGCGTATCAATTCATAAACCATGTGCCATGGAATGGGTACATCGAAAATCTCTTCCCAACTATTTTGCAATTTATATGGCACAGCTGTAAGTTTTTTGGTCCTTAAATGAAATTGGTATATGTTTTTATTTATCACACTTTTCTTTAACCATTTATGTTCTTTAATATAAGGCCGACATACAAGTTCCTTACTTTTATCCCCTTCCACCTGCCTCTTCCATTTTTGTGGTAATGCTGCAATTAATTGGTTGTAATTTTGGGTAGAGCAGACATTTCCATATGTCTGTGTTAGCTGCATGTGTGACATTACTCCACCAGTCCTATTTATGATATCATTCACAAAAATTATACCTTTTTTAAACATTTCTTCGATAAATACAGTTTTTTTTATCAATTACTATATTTGAATTTAACCACAAGATTTGTTGTACTATTTGTTCCGTCCTTTCAGGTGGATTAAACTGAAATTGCAACCAACTTTCTAAGGCTTGTTTAAAAAATAAAGATATTTTGGAGATTATTTCCTTTTCAAGCAACCGAAAGTGAGCAGGTGTAATCTGAATAAAGGGAAAAAGGCCCTTCTTAAACATAGGATGAGACATTCGTACCAATCTACTAGAGAACCAGTTTGGATTTAAGTATAACTTTTGTATGACTGATGCCTTTAGTGAGAGGTCTAATGCTTTAATATTTAATAATTTCTGCCCTCCGAATTCATATTCGTTATATAAATAGGCCCTTTTAATTTTATCTGGCTTACCGTTCCAAATAAAATTGAATATTTTTTGTTCATATAATTTAAAAAGCAGGTCACTAGGTGTAGGCAAAACCATAAGCAAATAGGTAAACTGTGATATGATTAAAGAGTTAATCAGGGTGATTTTCCCACAAATAGACAGGTATTTTCCTTTCCATGGTAGCAAGATCTTATCTATTTTTGCTAACTTTCTATAAAAATTTATTGGAGTGAGATCATTTCTTTCTTTTGGGATTTGTATACCGAGTATGTCCACATCACCGTCAGACCATTTAATTGGTAAACTACATGGCAATGTAAAATGTGTATTTTTTAGTGATCCAATACGTAATATGGTACATTTATCATAATTTGGTTTTAATCCAGAGAGGATAGCAAATGTATCTAGATCCTCTAAGAGGCCGTGGAGAGATTCTAGTTGTGGTTTTAAAAGAAAACATGAATCATCAGCGTACAATGACACCTTAGTTTTTAGGCCCTGGATTTCTAATCCCTTAATATTAATGTTTGATCTAATTTTAACAGCTAACATTTCGATGGCAATAATAAATAGATATGCCGATAGTGGACAACCTTGTTTAACTCCTCTAGATAGTTTAAAACTTTCTGAGATGTAGCCATTATTTACTATTTTACACCTAGGGTTACTATACATAATTTTTACCCATTTTATAAGAGATTCCCCAAAATTGAAATATTCTAGGCATTTATATATAAACTCCAGTCGTACTTTATCAAAGGCCTTTTCAAAATCAGCTATGAAAACCAGGCCTGGTGTCCCCGATATTTCATAGTGTTCCATTGTTTCCAGTACTTGCCTTATATTATCTCCAATGTATCGTCCATGTAAAAAACCTGTCTGATTAGGATGAATAATATCTGACAAAACTTTTTTTATTCTATGCGCCAAGCATTTTGCTAGGATTTTTGCATCACAACACTGAAGTGTAAGAGGTCTCCAATTTTTTAAATGGACTGGATCTTTATATATACCACTTGGGTCCTGTTTCAGTAATAATGATATCACACCTTCTTGTTGCGTGTCTGATAATCTATCATTTATATAGGAGTGGTTAAAACAAGCTAATAATGGTCCTTTGAGTATATCAAAAAAATGTTTGTATACTTCCACTGGTATGCCATCCAGTCCTGGAGTTTTCCCATCCTTAAATGCCCCAATTGCATCAAGTAGTTCCTCCTCTGTAATTAGGCCTTCACATGAGTCTTTCTGTACAGATGGTAATTTTACATTATTATTAGGGAAAAAATCCATACAATTAGTTTCAGTTAGTGGAGATGGAGGAGCCTGAAACGAAAATATATTCTTAAAGTACTTTACTTCCTCTTTCAAAATATCATTTGGTGAATCATGCGTGACTCCATCATTTGTAACAAGTTTTAATACGTTTTTTTTGGTAGCATTTCTATATTGAAGATTGAAAAAGAATTTGGTGCATTTTTCCCCGTATTCCATCCAGTTCGCTTTATTTTTGTAATATATTACACTGGATCTTTCTTGAATAAGTTCCTCCATTTCTTTTTGTTTTTCCTCTAACTTATTCTGTGCCTCTATGGTACCGTTTTTATTGTTATCTAACTGTACTGTTAGTCCTTCAATTTCCTTTGTTAATATGGACTCTTTTGATCGAAATTGCTTTTGTTTTATAGATGAGTACTGAATTGCATGGCCTCTAAAGGCACACTTAAAAGTGTCCCATACAATATGGGGATCTGCTGTACCTATGTTATGTCTAAAAAAGTCAGTTATAAATTATTCTGTCCTAGTTCTAAACAATTTATCATCTAGTAGGCTTTGATTAAATTTCCAATATCCTCGCCCACGTGGAAATTCTGTAAGAGTAATATATATGCCAATTATGTGATGGTCCGACCGCATTCTGTCCCCTATCAAACACTTTTTAACTTTTGGTGCCAGAGAGAATGATATAAGAAAGTAGTCAAGGCGACTAGCTTGATTAAGCCTCCGCCATGTATATCTCACTAGGTCATATAGCTCAGTATTTGTATTATTTATTAGACACAGACATTTTGTCTTGCTTATCTTTATCAAGGGTGCCAATAGTTTGGGATTGGACTGTAAATGTTACAGTTTTGGCCAAATGTCACAAGAGAAGGCTTAACGCTTCAACCTGGCTAAATGCTAGGATATGATTCCCCACAGTACCTTTTGGCAGATATAAAAGGCAGACAAAGGATCAGAATGACAGCTATCTCCACATAAAGGAAGATAGCCACCACAGTCCACTGGAGAGTCATCTTATGCTGGGAGTCCACTGTGGAGAAACAACACCACTGTAAATACATACATAAAATGCACAATTCAATATCCAGCAGGCAAAACTGAGCTACTTTATTTAGTTCTTATGTACAGAACATCACAAGGCTCCTGAATCTGTGTTTGTGTCATATGGTTCTGACAGAAAAAGACTGCGAGGGACGATAGACCAACAACACACTGACTATTCACTTCTTATCAATCTATACTAGGTAACAGTGGCGTGATGATTACAACTTATTACAGAGGGATAACATATAGATCATACACGTGTTACCTGAATATAGTATACTTTTGTTTTTGTTTCGTGTTATTTCCTATCACTGAGTCCATGTTGAACATATGAATGGAATTGGAACCAAATGCAAACAATACGAACCTTTACAAATTCCTTTAAAAATCGAATCAATTGAGTGAATTTCCCTGATCTGACCAGTAGAGAAACTCTTTACCGGTTATTTAGCTACGTAACAGTGTGGGCACTGTGGAGATATCATGACAATGAATACCGAAACGTTGCTTTTGGTAAAACATTAGAGACACCAGAAATAGTCTATAACTACTCCTACTGCTCTACAGCACGAAGTGGCATACTGTTAACACGCATTTACAAATACAGTGCATCCAAATGCTATTTATATCTCAAGTTATTTTCTAACTTCGCCACGGTTGACCACCTAAAGATCATTTGTCAAATCAACAGTACGTTATCTTGCTTTCTATACTGTACATGGGAACCACGTCGACACACCCAAACAAGCAGAAATAGAGTTGGAATCTTACCCGACAAATATGGTAGATTAGAACTAGACCAGGACGGAACATACCCCCACGCCCTCCTCTGAACCCCCCACCCCCCCCCCCCCCGCCCTGCACAACAGCTGTTCATGCCCAGCCTCTTAAGCCCTGACGTCACCTGAGAGAAACTTGAACAAGATGCCCATAAATAAAGCCATCACCATGCCGTATTAAGCTGAAAGTAAACCCCTGTCGTTGTGTTGAAGGTAACTAATAAATAAGGTTCAATTTGAATGTGTTTCATAGTATTAAGGCCATTTAGACTGTGGACTTAGGATCTAGGCCTCTCTAATATTCCATATTAGAGAGATATTAAACGATATTAACATTGCAAATAAAGCTGCTGATGTTTTGGCTCAACCTAAACCTTGAGATACGTAACATCTCAACTAGAGGTCGACCGAGTAATCGCAATGGCCGATTAATTCGTTTTCATAACAATCGGTAATCGTCATTTTTGGACACCGATCATGGCCGATTACATTGCACTCCACGAGGAGACTGCGTGGCAGGCTGACTACCTGTTATGCGAGTGCAGCAAGGAGCCAAGGTAAGGTGCTAGCTAGCCTTAAACTTATCTTATAAAAAACAATCAATCTTTACATAATCACAAGTTAACTACACATGGTTGATGATATTACTAGTTTATCTAGCTTGTCCTGCATTGCATATAATCGATGCAGTGCCTGTTAATTTATCATTGAATCACAGCCAACTTCGCCAAACAGGTGATTTAACAAGCGCATTCGCGAAAAAAGCACTGTCGTTGCACCAATGTGTACCTAACCATAAACATCAATGCCTTTCTTAAAATCAACACACAAGTATATATTTTTAAACCTGCATATTTAGTTAATATTGCCTGCTAACATGAATTTCTTTTAACTAGGGAAATTGTGTCTCTTGCGTTCTGTGCAAGCAGAGTCAGAGTGTATGCAGCAGTTTGGGCCACCTGGCTCGTTGCGAACTGTGTGAAGACCATTTCTTCCTAACAAAGACCATAATTAATTTGCCAGAATTGTACATAATTATGACATAACATTTAAGGTTGTGCAATGTAACAGCAATATTTAGACTTAAGGATGCCACCCTTTAGATAAAATATGGAACGGTTTCGTATTTCACTGAAAGAATAAACGTCTTGTTTTCGAAATGATAGTTTCCGGATTTGACCATATTAATGACCTAAGGCTCGTATTTCTGTGTGTTATTATATTATAATTAAGTCTATGATTTGATAGAGCAGTCTGACTGAGCGGTGGTAGGCAGCAGCACGCTCGTAAGCATTCATTCAAACAGCACTTTCCTGCATTTGCCAGCAGCTCTTCGCTGGGCTTCAAGCATTGCACTGTTTATGACTTCAAGCCTATCAACTCCCGAGATTAGGCTGGCAATACTAAAGTACCTATTAGAACATCCAATAGTCAAAGGTATGTGAAATACAAATGGTATAGAGAGAAATAGTCCTATAATAACTACAACCTAAAACTTCTTACCTGGGAATATTGAAGACTCATGTTAAAAGGAACCACCAGCTTTCACATGTTCTGAGCAAGGAACTTAAACGTTAGCTTTTTTACATGGCACATATTGCACTTTTACTTTCTTCTCCAACACTTTGTTTTTGCATTATTTTAACCAAATTGAACATGTTTCATTATTAATTTGAGACTAAATTGATTTTATTGATGTATTATATTAAGTTAAAATACGTGTTCATTCAGTATTGTTGTAATTGTCATTATTACAAATATATGTGTATAAAAATTGGCCGATTAACGGTATCGGCTTTTATTGGTCCCCCAATAATCGGCATCGGTATCGGTGTTGAAAAATCATAATCGGTCGACCTCTAATCTCAACTATCTTTGGGGATCACCAATTACTGGGTCAATGAAAGTATTCTGAGTACGTAGAACTACTTTAATGTATTGCTTCTCCTACATTCCGTATCAATTTGTTCATGATAATTGTACAGTGCCTTCAGAAAGTATTCACACCCCTTAACTTTTTTCACATTTTATTGTGTTACAAAGTGGGATTAAAATGGATTTAAATGCATTTTTTTTGTCAACGATCCACACAAAATAGTTTGTAATTTCAAAGTGGAAGAAAAAATGTTTAAAAAAATGTCTGAATGGAAAATAAAACCATAATATGTCTTGATTAGATTAGTATTTAACCCTCTGAGTCAATAAGTGTTAGAATCACTTTTGGCAGAGATGACCAATGTGAGACTTTAACTTCTTATGGCTGCAGAGGCAGTATTACTCCCGGGTGGCGCAGTGGTCTAGGGCACTGCATCGCAGTGCTAGCTGCGCCACCAGAGTCTCTGGGTTCACGCCCAGGCTCTGTCGCAACCGGGAGGTCCGTGGGGCGACGCACAATTGGCATAGCGTCGTCCGGGTTAGGGGTTAGGGAGGGATTGGCCGGTAGGGATATCCTTGTCTCAGTATGTAAATTTAAAAAAAAAAAATTAAAAAAAAAAATGTATGCACTCTACTGTAAGTCGCTCTGGATAAGAGCGTCTGCTAAATGACTAAAATGTAAATGTAAATGTAAATGTATTGAGTAGCTTGGATGAAAGGTGCACAGAAGTGCCCAGAGTAAACGGCCTGCTCCTCAGTCATAGTTGCTAATATATGCATATTATTATTAGTACTGTATGGAAAACACTCTGAAGTTTCTAAAACTGTTTGAATTATGTCTGTGAGTATAACAGAACTCATATGGCAGGCAAAACCTGAGAATAAATCCAAACAGGAAGTGGAAATTCTGAGGCTGGTAGATTTTCAACCAAGCTCCCATTGAAATCACAGCGAGATGTGGATGAGTTTGCACTTCCTACGGCTTCCACTATATGTCAACAGTCTGTAGAACCTTGTCTGATGCCTCTACTGTGATGTGGGGCCAGATGAGAGGAGAATTAGTCAGGTCTGCCATGAGGTGACCATACTTTGACCATGCGCGTTCACATGAGAGCGAGCTCTGTTCCATCGCTCATCTGAAGTCAATGTAATTCTCCGGTTGGAATGTTATTCAAGATTTATGTTAAAAACATTCTAAAGATTGATTCAACACATCGTTTGACATGTTTCTACGGACTGTTACGGAACTTTTGGACATTTCGTCAGGTTTTAGTGAACGCGCTTCCCTGACGTTGGATTTGTATACCAAACACGAGACAAAAATAGCTATTTGGACATAAATGATGGACATTACCGGGAAAAAAAACATTTCTTGTGGAAGTGGGAGTCCAGGGAGTGCATTCCGATGAAGATCAGTAAAGGTAAGTGAGAATTTATAATGCTTTTTATGAGTTTTGTTGACTGCACAATTTGGGCGGGTAACTGTATGGCTTGCTTTTGTGGCTGAACGCTGTTTTCAGATTATTGAATATTGTGTTTTGCCGTAAAGCTTTTTGAAATCTGACACAGCGGTTGCATTAAGAACAAGTGTATCTTTAATTCTATGTAAAACGTGTATCTTTCATCAAAGTTTATGATGAGTATTTCTGTTATTTGACGTGGCTCTCTGCAATTTCTCCGGATATTTTGGAGGCATTTCTGAACATGGCACCAATGTAAACTGAGATTTGTGGATATAAATATGCACATTATCGAACAAGACATATATGTATTGTGTAATATGAAGTCCTATGGGTGTTATCTGATGAAGATCATCAAAGGTTAGTGATTCACTTTATCTCTATTTGTGCTTTTTGTGACTCCTCTCTTTGGCTGGAAAAATGGTTGAATTTTTCTTTGAGTTGGTGGTGACATAACATAATCGTTTGTGGTGCTTTCGCTGAAAAGCCTATTTGAAATCGGACACTTTGGTGGGATTAACAGTAAGATTACCTTTAAAATGGTGTGAGATACATGTATGTTTGAGGAATTTTAATTATGAGATTTCTGTTGTTTGAATTTGGCGCCCTGCACTTTCACTGGCTGTTGTCATATCATCCCGTTAACGGGATTGCAGCCATAACACGTTTTAATACTCTCTAAAAGCTTTGCACATCACTAAAAGCTTTGTAAAACATTTGCCAATTATTCTTTAAACATGTTTACAAGCTCTGTCATGTTGGTTGTTGATCATTGCTAGACAGCCATTTTCAAGTCTTTAAGTCAAAACTGTAACTACGACTCTCAGGAACATTCAATGTTGTCTTGGTAAACAACTCCAGTGTATATTTGTCCTTGTGTTTTAGGTTATTGTCCTGCTGAAAGGTGAATTGTCTCCCAATGTCTGTTAAAAAGCAGACTGAACCAAGTTTTCCTCTGGGATTTTGCCTGTGCTTACCACTATTCTGTTTATTTTAATTTAAAAAAAAAAACTCCCTAATCCTTGTCGATGACAAGCATACCCATAACATAATGCAGCAACCACAATGCTTGAAAATATAAAGACTTGGATTTGCCTCAAACATAACATTTTGTTTTCAGATCAAAAAGTGTATTTGTTTTCCACAGTTTATGCAGTATTACTTTAGTGCCTTATTGCAAACAGGATAAATGTTTTGGAATATTTTTTATTCTGTACAGGCTTCCTTATTTTCACTCTGTCATTTATGTTAGTATTGTGGAGTAACTACAATGTTGTTGATCCATCCTCAGTTATCTCCTATCACATCTATTAAACTCTGTAACTGTTTCAAAGTCACCATTGTCTTCATGGTGAAATCCCTGAGGGGTTTCCTTCCTCTCCGGCAACTGAGTTAGGAAGGACACCTGTATCTTTGTAGTGACAAGGTGTATTGATACACCATCCAAAGTGAAATGAATAACTTCATCATGCTTTTTTTTACCATTCTACCAATAAGTGCCCTTCTTTGCGAGTCATTGGAAAACCTCCCTGGTCTTTGTGGTTGAATCTGTGGTTGAGATTCACTGCTCGACCGAGGGACCTTACAGATAGTTGTATGAGTGGGGTACAGAGACGAGGTATTCATTCAAAAAGCATGTTAAACGCTATTGAGTCCTTACAACTTATTGTGACTTGTTAAGCACATGTTTACCCCTGAACTTCTTTAGGCATGCTATAACAAAGGGATTGAATACTTATTGACTGAAAACAATTCTGCTTTTCATTTTCAATTAAGATGTAAACATTTATAAAAACACAATTCCCCGTTGACATTATGGGGTATTGTGTATAGATCAGTGACACAAAATCTCAATGTCATCCATTCATAAATTCAGGCTATAACGCAACAAAATGTGGAAAAATACATTTCTGAATGTACTGTATACATGACATTATGCATTAGGCCTATCTCTATACTATATACCTTACACTGGGGACATGTTGCAAAAACATTTGTAAATTGTCCAGAAGAGGATGCTATAGTCTAACTTTAGACTGGATAATGAATCGAATAGGCTCTCAAAAAAAAAATGCTCTCCATCCTAATCCTCATTGTCAAGTGAAATAGAAAGTTACCATCAAAAATTGAAATACTCCTCTTTCCCCCACCTTAACTTCAGAGTTTAATGAGAGCACCTTTAAGTCCTGTTGAGCATGTGTACTAAGGTGTCTCTTTACTATCATCCAATACAATTACGAGAAAGAGTTGGATTATCCGATTTCTTTACATTCTTACAACTCAGACATCTTATTCAATCTCTTTAAACAGAATCTGGATGAACCAAAGGCATTTAGCATAGAAGCAATCGTGAAAGAAGCTGTCTACTGTACGCCAAATCAGTTTATTACCAACTTATATCAAGGGTTGATTGAAACTCTGGTTCAGGACCTAAAAGGAAAAAACGGGAAACGAATCTAAAGGAAGAAATTGAGGAGAACCATTGTGAAAATGTTCCTACCTCCTCCTACAACCTAAGACATAAACTACTGCAATTTAAGACAGTTTATAGGAATTACTATACTCCTGCCAGAATGGATGTAAAGCACAGGGAAATATCACATCTCTGTTGGGGATGTACAAAGTATCAAATCAAATGTATTTATAAAGCCCTTCTTACATCAGCTGTTACCTCAAAGTGCTGTACAGAAACCCAGCCTAAAACCCCAAGCAATATCTCTGTAACTCTATTACATCCTGGCTGCGTCACATCCAGCAGTGATTGGGAGTCCGTCAGGGCGGCGCACAATTGGTCCAGTGTCGTACGGGTTTGGCCTGGGTAGGCCGTCATTGTAAATAAAAAATGTGTTCTTAACTGACTTGCCTAGTTAAATAAAGGTTTAATTTATTTGTATTTTTAAATACATATGATGTTGTCCTGTGACAACATGTCGGCGTACTGTATGTGCTGTCCTTTCATTGTGTCTAGGAATTTATATCCATCCATCGCCACCAGTATCTACGTCTGTTGGGAAACGTAAATATAGGTCAACAATGTCAGAGAAAGTTTTGTATTCTAATTGCTGCAAAATAGTTGTATTGTCATCAATTGGAAAGCCTCATATTCACCCTCTATTACAAAATGGAGGACTGAAAAATGTAGTTACATCCCACGAAATGATATAGACTATAAAGTCAAATAAAAACCAGATTTATTTGACAGAATCAGGGAACCGTTTGTGGACCATCTCAAAGAATGTATATGATTGTGAACAAGTTCTATAGTATATCTTTGTGAATGTCACTTTATTTTGGATTCATTTTTTTACATAAAAATACAATCTCTCTCTCTCTCTCTCAATTCAATTCAATTCAATTCAATTCAATTCAATTCAATTGACTTTATTGACATGGCAAGTTCATTATTACTTACATTGTCAAAGTATACATATCGAAAAATAAAAATCTAATATATATGTATATATATACAAAATATATATATATTTATATATAAATAAATGGTGGGACCAACAGCAATAATAATAGTAGTAGTGGACATGGGATTACCATTAATAACAGCTACAACAACAATATTAATCAGAACAACAATACATTAAAGCAATGGTAGTAGACCAGTGTCAACATGACTTGAGAAGACACATGACCTGGTATGAAAGACGTTCCTTTTAATGGCATAGAATGCTCTTCTTGCTTTGTCTCTCAGCTCATTCACAGCCATGTGAAAGCTACCTGTGTTGCTGATATTTAGTCCTAGATATGTGTAGTTTTTGGTGTGTTCTAATAGAACTGTGTCCAAATAGAATTTATATTTGTCATCCTTATTTCCGGACCTTTTTTGGAATATCATTATATTTGTTTTTTTTAGGTTAACGGTCAGAGCCCAGGTCTGACAGAACCTGTGAAGACGATCTAGGTGCTGCTGTAACCCCTCTTTAGTGGGAGACAGCAGCACCAGGTCATCTGCGTACAGCAGACACTTGATTTCAGTGTTGTGTAGGGTGATACCAGGTGCTGCCGATTCTTCTAATGTTTTTGCCAATTCATTTATGTAGATGTTAAATAATGTTGGACTTATTGGGCAGCCCTGTTTCACTCCACGCCCCTGAGAGAAGAAGTCTGTTTGCTTGTTGCCAATTTTAACCGCACATTTGTTTTTAGTGTACATTGATTTAATAAAATCATATGTTTTCCCTCCAATACCACTTTCTATTAGTTTATAAAAAAAGACCTTCGTGCCAAATTGAATCAAATGCTTTCTTGAAATCTACAAAACACGAGTAGATTTTGCCTTTGTTTTGGTTAACTTGTTTATCAATTAGAGTGTGGAGGGTGTAAATGTGGTCTGTTGTACGATACTTTTTTAGAAATCCAATCTGGCTTCTGCTCAGGACGTTGTGGTCGTCAAAGAAATGATGTAGTCTGCTATTTACAATACTGCAGAGAATTTTCCCCAAGTTGCTGTTAACGCAAATTCCTCTGTAATTATTTGGGTCAAATTTGTCTCCATTTTTATAGATTGGTGTGATCAATCCCTGGTTCCAAATATCGGGGAAAATACCTGCAGTGAGGATAATGTTGAAGAGTTTGAGTATAGCCAATTTGAATTTGTGGTCTGTATATTTGATCATTTCATTTAAAATACCATCAGCACCACAGGCCTTTTTGGGTTGGAGATTGCATAGTTTTTCCAATAATTCTTCTTCTGTAATTGGGGTATCCACAGGATTCTGATAGTCTTTGACTGCTAATTCAAGGATTTGTAATTTTTCTTGTATATCTTTTTGTTCTGGGCTCTTTGTTATATTGCTGTAGAGGTTTGCAAAGTGATTTCTCCACATATCCCCATTTTGGATAGCCAATTCCTCATGATGAGGTTTGTTTAATTTATTCCAATTCTCCCAGAAGTGGTTTGATTCTATGGATTCCTCAATTCCATCCAGCTGATTTCTAATGTGCTGTTCCTTTTTTGTTCTTAGAGTGCGTTTGTATTGCTTCAGTGTTTCCCCATATTGAAGGCGTATATTTTTGTTGTCTGGTTCTCTGTGTTTTTGATTAGATATATTTCTCAATGACTTTCTTAGATTTTTGCAATCATTATCAAACCATTTTTCATTATCTGTTATTTTTGGTTTGCTCTTATGCTTCTTTAGATTAGCCAAGGAGGCTAATTTGTCAAATATAAAGTTTATGTTCCTAACGGCCAAATTTACACCTTCATTGCTGAAGGAGAATGTTAAGGCTAAAAAGTTGTCCAGGAGAGATTGTATTTTTTGGCTACTAATTGCTTTTTGGTAGATGTCTGTACTGTTTGCACTCCATCTATAGGCCTGTTTAGTACCATGTAATTTATTGGGCCGTGATGCTTCATGGTTGGGTTCTGCTCTTCTCAGAAACACTGTGATTTTACTGTGGTCTGAGAGAGGTGTTAGTGGGCTGACTGTGAAGGCTCTGAGAGACTCTGGGTTTAGGTCAGTGAGGAAGTAGTCTACAGTGCTGCTGCCAAGGGATGAGCTGTAGGTGTACCTACCAAAAGAGTCTCCTCTCAGCCTGCCATTGATTATGTACAGACCCAGTGTTCGACAGAGCCTCAGGAGCTGTACTCCGTTTTTGTTTTTCACTTTGTCATAGTTGTTTCTGTGGGGGTATGTGGGGAGGGAAAGGTTATTGCTTCCTGGTAGGTGTTTATCCCCATGACTGTTAATAGTGTCTTGTTCTTCTGCTGTTCTAGCATTCAGGTCTCCACAGACCAGTACGTTGCCTTGGGCCTGAAAGTGACTAATCTCCCCCTCTAGAATGGAGAAGCTCTCTTCGTTGAAGTAGGGTGACTCTGAGGGGGGAATGTATGTGGCACAGATGAAGACGTTTTTATCTGTCAAGACAACCTCCTTGTTGATTTTTAACCAGATAAAGAATTCTCCTGTTTTGATCAATTCGATTGAATGAATTAGTTCAGATTTATACCATATTAGCATTCCCCCTGAGTCTCTGCCCTGTCTGATTCCTTTTAATTTAGTGGATGGTATGATTATCTCCCTATAACCTAGTGGACAGCCAGTGGAAACATCACCTCTGCACCATGTTTCCTGTAGTACTACAATATCAACATCATCAATTTCTTTCAGGAAGTCTGGGTTTCTGCTCTTTAGCCCAAAAGCAGAGGACTTCAATCGTTGTAAATTCCAACATGCAACGTAAAAAGACTTCATAACTTTTTTTCTTTTCTTTTCTTTACCTTTCAAAATGAGACAAACACTCACAATCCAAGAAGAACCATTAAAACAGGACTTTTCAATTAAAGTAAACTCTTATTTTGCAAATGTGATTTGTTTATCATTTAAGATAGAATTTGTGTCATGCCACTTGGGTGGATGTAGTGTGAGAATGGTGGAGTTCTTGTGCTCATCTTAACATGACCCTCGGCCCATCACATGTGAGCATAGTAGACTCAGCATTTGTTTAATGTCACTCATTTGGTTGGTGGGGGCTGGGCCAGTTGCTCCTCTCACAGCCTGTGCGTAGCTCTGCCTGCTGGGCTGTGGCTCCTTCAGGTGTGGGTCTGCGGTGGGGGGCAGGGGGGTGGGGGGTCTCGTCTGGGTGGCTCTGAAGCTGGGCTGGGGTGGTCTGTGCTGCGCTGGCTGTGGTGGGCATTGAGGTTGGTGGTGCTGTGGTCGTGGCTGGGGGGTCCAGGGTGCTGGTCCGGGATGTTGTCTCGGTGATCTCGGCGGGGTGGAGATTGCTCCGCTGTTCCTGGGTGGAGAGGTCGGGCTGCGGTTTAAAGCGACGTCCTTGAGAGTCTTGGCAAGGATGGGGACTGTCTCCCTGTACAGGTGAACATGGTCATAGAGACAGTCCAGATCGAGGGTGGGATGGTGGGCCAGGTGTACATTGGGTCGCAGGGCACAGTCCCGGGATAGGCTGGCGTTTATTCTTTGGATTGTGGCAGGGTGGAAGTCCCTCCTCTGTAGAAGGGTTGACACTATGATTCTTGAGTTGGGGAAGATTGCGGAGGCCTTCTCAATCACTCCCCGTAGTGAAGTCGCCACCCTCTCCTGCTGAGCACGCAGGTCGTTGCTTCCGGTATGTATGATTATGTGGCTTGGCGACCCGAGATGGGCCTTATCAAGCAGCTCCATGGCACTTTGCGTTGTTGGGCACCACACCTTTCTCGTTTTGTGTCTAGGTAAAAGTTTCTTCTCCTGAACATACTTCCCATTTGAGTCCATTAACAGGACGATGTCAGCCAGTGTTTCTTCTGGACTGGGGGGGGGGGCAGGGGGGGGGCTGGTGGGTGTTGGAGCTGGGGTGTGGCTGGTCTGTGTCGGTGCCACTGTCAGTGGGAGGCTGTTCTGTGGGTTGGGGAGGAGGGGTGCAGCAGCCAGGGCTGGGGAAGCCTGGCTGGTTGAGGTGGGCTCTCTCTCTCTCTCTCTCTCTCTCGTTCTCTCTCTCAGTCTCTCTCTCGCTCTCGCTCTCTCTCTCTCTCTCTCTCGCTCTCTCTCTCTCTCTCTCTCTCTCTCTCTCTCTCTCTCTCTCTCTCTCTCTCTCTCTCTCTCACCTGCATTCATTTAGGCTCTTTCTCTGCACCTCTTTAGAGAGCTGAAAGGCTGAGTGTTTACCCATTTCAGCTGTGCTCTGAGATTGCTTTTTTTAGCTAAAAAACAAGTTGAATGTGCTTTGATGTGTTTTGTATTCCCTTCGTCGCCACAGACAGATCGTAAAGTGTTTTTACAATCACCAGATGGTCAGGTGGTATTCTGGTAGGCTAAGATGTTTAATGTCTGTTCCATTCTTGAAAGTAATATCAATTGACTGTAATGTATTGTTTACTCTGATAATTCCAGCTCTGTGCTCTGAGAATTCACATACGCCAGAGGGAAAATGAGTGTGCATGTATTGGCTAAAGTGTACCAGGGGAGGAAGGGGACAGAGAGAGGCATGAAGGGAATTCAACATGGCTGCAGCAGCTCCTCTCTCTCTCTCTCTCTCTCTCTCTCTCTCTCTCTCTCTCTCTCTCTCTCTCTCTCTCTCTCTCTCTCTCTCTCTCTCTCTCTCTCTCTCTCTCTCTCTCTCTCTCTCTCTCTCTCTCTCTCACTCAATTCAATTCAATTCAAGGGGCTTTATTGGCATGGGAAACATGTGTTAACATAGCCAAAGCAAGTGAGGTAGATAATATACAAAAGTGAAATAAACAATAAAAATTAACAGTAAACATTACACATAGAGAAGTCTGTTGGCAGGCTGTCTCTTCTGTTCCAGGCAGCAACAGACAGCCAGGCAGCAACTCCCTGCCCCTCCATTCGTTCAGAGGGGAGTGTGCAGTGTGTGTGTGTGTGTGTGTGTGTGTGTGTGTGTGTGTGTGTGTGTGTGTGTGTGTGTGTGTGTGTGTGTGTGTGTGTGTGTGTGTGTGTGTGTGTGTGTGTGTGTGTGTGTGTGTGTGTGTGTGTGAGAGAGAGCGAGAGAGAGATGGTGTGTGTGTGTGTGTTTGTATGTAATCAGACACCAGTCAGCACTAAGAGAGGCTGGAGAACACTGATCCTCTCACACACAGCAGACACTGTCACTCGCTGATAAAACAATCAGTTTGACACACACACACACAGCCGCAAATATATACAGTACCAGTCAAAAGTTTGGACACAGCTACTCATTCAAGGGTTTTTTACTATGTTCTTGTCACGCCCTGACCTTAGAGAGCCTTTTTATGTCTCTATTTGGTTTGGTCAGGGTGTGATTTGGGGTGGGCATTCTATGTCTTTGTTTTCTATGATTTTGAATTTCTATGTTTTGGCCGGGTATGGTTCTCAATCAGGGACAGCTGTCTATCGTTGTCTCTGATTGGGAACTATACTTAGGTAGCCCTTTTCCCTCCTTTTAGTGTGGGAAGTTGTCTTTGTTTGTGGCACTATAGCCCTTAAGCTTCACGGTTGGTTTTGTATTGTTTATTGTTTTTGTCGGCGTCATCCAAAATAAAAGGAATATGTACGCTCACCACGCTGCACCTTGGTCACCTTCTTCCAGCATCGGCCGCGACAGTTCTACATTGTAGAATAATAGTGAAGACATCACAACTATGAAATAACACATATGGAATCATGTAGTAACCAAAAAAGTGTTAAACAAATCTAAATATATTTTATATTTGAGATTGTTCAAAGTAGTCACCATTTACCTTGATGACAGCTTTCAGAATAGCCCTTACACAGCCTGGAGGTGTTGGGTCATTGTCCTGTTGAAAAACAAATGATAGTCCCACTAAGCGCAAACCAGATGGGATGGCGTATCGCTGCAGAATGCTGTGGTAGCCATGCTTGTTAAGTGTGCCTTGAATTCTAAATAAATCACAGACAGTGTCACCAGCAAAGCACCCCACACTATCACACTTCCTCTTCCATGCTTCACGGTGGGAACCACACATGCAGAGATCATCCATTAAACTACTCTACGTCTCACATAGACACAGCGGTTGGAACCAGAAATCTCAAATTTGAACACATCAGACGAAAGGACAGATTTCCACCGGTCTAATGTCCATTGCTTGTTTTTCTTGGACCAAGTAAGTCTCTTATTATTATTGGTGTCCTTTAGTGGTGGTTTCTTTGCAGCAATTTGACCATAAATGCCTGATTCACACAGTCCCCTCTGAACAGTTGATGTTGAGATGTGTCTGTTACTTGAACTCCGTGAAGCATTTATTTGGCTGCAATTTCTGAGGCTGGTAACTCTAATGAACTTATCCTCTGCAGCAGAGATAACTCTCGGTTTTCCTTTCCTGTGGTGGTCCTCATGAGAGCCAGTTTCATCATAGCGCTTGATGGTTTTTGCGACTGCACTTGAAGAAACTTTAAAAGTACTTGAAATGTTCCACATTGACTGACCTTCATGTCTTAAAGTAACGATGGACTGTTGTTTCTCTTTGCTTATTCGAGCTGTTCTTGCCGTAATATGGACTTGTTCTTTTACCAAATAAGGCTATCTTCTGTATACCACCCCTACCTTGTCACAACACAACTGACTGGCTAAAACACATTAAAAAGGAAAGAAATTCCACAAAATAACTGTTAACAAGGCACACCTGTTAATTGAAATGCATTCCAGGTGACTACCTCATGAAGCTGGTTGAGAGAATGCCAAGAGTGTGCAAAGCTGTCATCAAGGGAAATAAAATATATTTTGATTTGTTTAAAACTTTTTTTGTAACTACGTGATTCCATATGTGTTATTTTGTAGTTTTGATGTCTTCGCTACTGTTCTACAATGTAGAAAGTAGTAAAAATGAAGAAGAACCCTGGATTGTGTAGGTGTGTCCAAACCTTTGACTGGTACTGTACATAAAGGCAAACACGCACTGTCTTTCTCTCTCTCTCTCTCTCACACACACACACACACACACACACACACACACACACACACACACACACACACACACACACACACACACACACACACACACACACACACACACACACACACACACACACACACACACACACACATTCCCAGCGGGGAAAGGGGGCATGCTGTAGCAGCTGTACCCATTGCAGGCAAATCTACATTCTGCTGAGCTCTCTGTGTCCTTCACATTTCAGCATTGCAGGCAAACAGAGTTGTTCATATGTTCCCCTGTTTATCAATGTTTCAGGACTCGTCTCTGCTGTCCAATTTGTTCACCTGTTTATTAAAGTTTCAGGACTAGTCTCTGCTGTCCAATATTTTCCCGTTTATCAATGTTTCAGGACTAGTCTCTGCTGTCCATTATGTTATAACTCCTATATACCCCTACTTAACCCCTATATAACCCCTATATAAACCATATAAACCTTATATAAACCTTATATAAACCCTATATAAACCATATAAACCTTATATAACCCCTATATAAACTATATAAACCTTATATAAACCCTATATAAACCTTATATAAACCCTATATAACCCCTATATAAACCTTATATAAACCCTATATAAACCCTATATAAACCATATATAAACCCTATATAAACCTTATATAAACCCTATATAAATCCTATATAACCCCTATATAAACCTTATATAAACCCTATATAAACCCTATATAAACCTTATATAAACCCTATATAAACCATATAAACCCTATATAAACCATATAAACCCTATATAAACCCTATATAAACCCTATATAAACCTTATATAAACCTTATATAAACCCTATATAAACCTTATATAAACCCTATATAAACCTTATATAAACCCTATATAAACTATATAAACCTTATATAAACCTTATATAAACCTTATATAAACCCTATATAAACCCTATATAAACCCTATATAAACCTTATATAAACCCTATATAAACCATATAAACCTTATATAAACCCTATATAAACCATATAAACCTTATATAAACCTTATATAAACCTTATATAAACCTTATATAAACCCTATATAAACCTTATATAACCCCTATAAAAACTATATAAACCTTATATAAACCCTATATAAACCATATAAACCTTATATAACCCCTATATAAACTATATAAACCTTATATAAACCCTATATAAACCATATAAACCTTATATAAACCCTATATAAACCATATAAACCTTATATAACCCCTATATAAACTATATAAACCTTATATAAACCCTATATAAACCATATAACCCCTATATAAACCATATATAAACCTTATATAAACCCTATATAAACCTTATATAAACCCTTTATAAACCCTATATAAACCCTATATAAACCCTATATAAACCTTATATAAACCCTATATAAACCTTATATAAACCCTATATAAACCCTATATAAACCATATAAACCCTATATAAACCTTATATAAACCTTATATAACCCCTATATAAACCATATAAACCTTATATAAACCCTATATAAACCCTATATAAACCCTATATAAACCCTATATAAACCATATAAACCTTATATAAACCATATATAAACCTTATAAAAACCCTATATAAACCATATAAACCATATATAAACCCTATATCAACCATATAAACCATATAAACCATATATAAACCTTATATAAACCCTATATAAACCTTATATAAACCTTATATAACCCCTATATAAACTATATAAACCCTATATAACCCCTATATAACCCTATATAAACCCTATATGAACCCTATATAAACCCTATATAAACCCTATATAAACCTTATATAAACCTTATATAACCCTATATAAACCCTATATGAACCCTATATAAACCCTATATAAACCCTATATAAACCTTATATAAACCTTATATAACCCTATATAAACCCTATATGAACCCTATATAAACCCTATATAAACCATTTTAAACCCTATTTAAACCCTATATAAACCTTATATAACCCTATATAAACCATATAACCCCTATATAAACCTTATATAAACCTTATATAACCCCTATATAAACCTTATATAAACCTTATATAACCCTATATAAACCATTTTAAACCCTATTTAAACCCTATATGAACCCTATATAAACCATTTTAAACCCTATTTAAACCCTATAGCAACCCTATAAACCCTATTTCAACCCAATTTAAACCCTATAGCAACCCTATAAACCCTATAAACCCTATGAACATTTTTAAACCCTATGAACCCTATATAAACCCTATAATCCATTTATGAACCCTATAAACCCTATATAAACCCTATATAAACCCTATAAACCCTTTTAAACCCTATAAACCCTATATAAACCCTATAAACCCTATATAAACCCTATAAACCCTTTTAAACCCTATAAACCCTATATAAACCCTATAAACCCTTTTAAACCCTATAAACCCTATATAAACCCTATAAACCCTATAAACCCTTTTAAACCCTATAAACCCTATATAAACCCTATATAAACCCTATATAAACCCTATATGAACCCTATATAAACCATTTTAAACCCTATTTAAACCCTATAGCAACCCTATAAACCCTATTTAAACCCAATTTAAACCCTATAGCAACCCTATAAACCCTATAAACCCTATGAACATTTTTAAACCCTATAAACCCTATAAACCCTATAATCCATTTATGAACCCTATAAACCCTATATAAACCCTATATAAACCCTATAAACCCTTTTAAACCCTATAAACCCTATATAAACCCTATAAACCCTATAAACCCTTTTAAACCCTATAAACCCTATATAAACCCTATAAACCCTATATAAACCCTATATAAACCCTATATAAACCCTATAAACCCCTTTAAACCCTATAGCAACCCTATAAACCCTATAAACCATTTATGAACCCTATAAAGCCTATATGCACCCTATGTAAAACCGATAAACCCTATACACAACTTCCGGCGCCAACAGAGATGGCCGCCTCGCTTCGCGTTCTGCACTATTTTCCACCAGAGCACCTAGGAACCGGGCACCATTGAAACCATTGAGGTCAACTTCACCATCACTGCTTTGAAATTGCCACTCAATGATGTCATTAAGTTCACACTTGCTAGAGGTCACACTCTATTTCATCTGCTAGCCTTTGATCTCAACTGTCCATTTCTCCATGGCCATAGACTGCGTCTTAAATGACACCGTATTCCCTATATAGTGCGCTACTTTTGACGAGGGCCGGTGGGGCTCATTTCAAAAGTAGTACACTTCATAGGAAATACGGTGCAATCTGGGAAACAGACGTTGATTTTAAGACTCCATTTATATACAGCCATAATAGACTTGGATGGTCACAAAGTTATTTTTTATTAACTTTCATCTAATTTATATAGGGTTCCTTTCTTCTCCATATTACAGGTCTCATGGGGAGGTAGACATTTTGAAATTGTCCATGAAAAACAATCTGTCACGCTTGGGCTGTGCAGTCCAGCTGAAAGGTTCAATTGACTTTCTTCTCTCTCCTTGATAGCAGAATTACAGTTGAATGTTGGCTGACCTAATACAATAGAGACACCATACAGGGCTGGGTAATACAATCTTCCTGAGTCTGTGGCTGGATAGAGAGAGAGATCAGATCAGAACTAGAGGAGGTAGGTTTGTAAAGAAAGCAGGATGAGAGTGTATATGAGAGAGAGAGAGAGAGAGAGAGAGAGAGAGAGAGAGAGAGAGAGAGAGAGAGAGAGAGAGAGAGAGAGAGAGAGGGATGATGAGGATGGATGTGATAGGGGAAAGTGTCAGAGGAGGGGGATGGGGAGAGATTGAACACGATGGATGGGGTTGTGGGATGGGGAGAGAAAGAGAGGGGGAGAGAGAGAGAGGGGGATAGAGAAAGAGAGGGAGAGAGGGAGAAAGAGAGAGAGAGAGGGATGATGAGGATGGATGTGATAGGGGAAAGTGTCAGAAGAGGGGGATGAGGAGAGATTGAAAGCGATGGATGGGGTTGTGTGATGGGAGAGAGAGAGAGAGGGGGGGGGAGAGAGGGGGATAGAGAAAGAGAGGGAGAGAGAAAGAGAGGGAGAGAGAGAGAGAAAGAGGGATGATGAGGATGGATGTGATAGGGGAAAGTGTCAGAAGAGGGGGATGAGGAGAGATTAAAAGCGATGGAAGGGGTTGTGGGATGGGGAGAGAAAGGAGAAGATGATGGATGTTATCGGGTGGAGTCAGGGATGGAGATGGTTTGGATCCACCCCAGGTCAAGGGATCCAGATGGATGTGCCACTCACCTCTCCATACTGATGGAACTGAAGACACCTCTTCACATGTTGGAATACTGACTGGGTTCAAGGGTCAAGGGTCACTTGTGTTGGGATCACAGCAGTGGTGACACCCTTTAGATCATTGGAGATGAATGGGGATAAGAAGACTCTGGGGATGAATCTCAAAAGATTTCTCCGGTCCTTGACTCCTTGATTCCTCAACCTCTATCTCAGAGAAGAAGAAATGCATTTTGAAAATGGGGTTGGAGAATCAAAGAGAAGGTGTTTGAGATTCACTTGTTGTCCACAGAGTGAACAGCTCATGAATATGAAGTTTGTTTTCTGATGTATCTAACGTGTCTCTAGCTGGCCTTATATTAGCAGGAGACAGGGAACTGTCTGTCGAAGAGACGGGTGGTGCCTGTACCTGTCACCTCTCTACTTCTCCTCAGCAGAAGAATGATCCAATACTGATCAGAATTCAAAAGTTTGGCCTGGTGGTGAAATAGCTTTTTTTTAGTTTGGAGAGGAGAAGACTTGAGTTGAAAAGGAGAGATTTTAATTCCCTGAGGCTTGAGGTAATACCAGACCCGTTTATTCAAAGTGGGAAACATTCATCCTGATGATTGATATGTTTGGGGTGATAGGTATAAAGGTGAAGGTTATAAGGAGATAGCTATCTAGTATCATTTAGGTATTTCTTCCTGGACAAGTTGCAGTCGCACTGCGACATTGTCCCGGACAAATACCACAATGCTCTAGTTCTTTAAAAAAAAATGTTTTAGTGGTGTTAAGTTAGTCCATAGTTCATAGTGGTGAGTAATATTTATTCATCTGGCATACTGGGGGGGGTGAACCTGAGACAGAGTGGCTATGTCTCTGAGTGGTTTATGGAAACCGACCACTTTACACTAGTCTCATTCCACCAGCTAGCGTGCATTAGCAATGAGCCTGGGGATGAGGTTACCCTTTTACTGACCCCACATTCATTTAGCAGTTCAACACAATAGATGACCCCCAAATCTGCCAAGGCCACGTGTGGATGCAGCAATCGCATACCATTCATTCCAGAGGACAATCAATACAAAGTTTATTTTGATAAACGTAGTCATTTGAAATAACTTTGGTGGTATATAAAAAAAAAAAAGCCATTTGTCAATATTTGTAAAAATCAGTATCCATCCAGCAACAACAAAAAAATAAAGAAGCATTTGTGCTGTTTAATGGTAACTATTCGATCTGGATGGCTGAAGCGTTACAGATGGCTGAAGCGTTACAGATGGCTGAAGGGTTACAGATGGCTGAAGCGTTACAGATGGCTGAAGCGTTACAGATGGCTGAAGGGTTACAGATGGCTGAAGCGTTACAGATGGCTGAAGCGTTACAGATGGCTGAAGCGTTACAGATGGCTGAAGGGTTACAGATGGCTGAAGCGTTACAGATGGCTGAAGCGTTACAGATGGCTGAAGGGTTACAGATGGCTGAAGCGTTACAGATGGCTGAAGCGTTACAGATGGCTGAAGCGTTACAGATGGCTGAAACGTTACAGATGGCTGAAGCGCACAGATGGCTGAAGCGTTACAGATGGCTGAAGCGTTACAGATTGTAATACCTAACCTTAAAAATGTACTAGCCCCCGGCTATCCGTCAATTTAAAAAACAAGTAAAGTGTGCCGTCTGGTTTGCTTAATATAAGGAATTTGAAATTTACTCAAGTGGGTTTTTACTGGGTGACTTTCACTTTTACTTGAGTCAATTTCTATTAAGGTATATTTACTTTTACTCAAGTATGACAATTGGGTACGTTTTCCACCTCTGGGTTCTACTAAGCTGTACGGAGCGGCAGGTAGCCTAGTGATTAGAGCGTTGGACTAGTAACCAACTGATTTGCAGATTGAAATCGCCGAGCTGACAAGGTAAAAATCTGTTGTTCTGTCCCTGAACATGGCAGTTAACTGACTGTTCCTAGTCTGTCAGTGTAAATAAAAATGTGTTCATAACTGACTTGCCTAGTCAAATATGGAATTGGGTTCTACTAAGCTATATGGATTTTTTTTAAGAAGGTCATATTTGATTTTGAATTATAAAAATCAAAGAAAATGTTTTTTTTTTAAATGTGATGGAAAAAATGTTTGGGGCTTTACTGCTTTTAGCCCATAAAAACGCAATGAATAACAGATTCACTATATGGAACAACAGACTGCTTTTTCAACTGGTAGTGGGGAACCTTCAAACGAGTCCTGTGAGGTCTGTGGGTGTCCAAGAGCAAAACATGTACATGTTCGTGAGAGTCACCTTTCCACAGAAGGGGTCAAACTGTTGGGACGCTACAGACAGAAGTTGTCAGATCGGCAGTACCGACTTCAGACGAGTCACAAGAGCATTATATCATATAATACTCAGCCGGGTCACCCGTGATACAAGTCAGTATTCAACATCCATGTCGAAGGATGCTGGGAGATGATGTGGAAACTGACCACTGGGGGGCGCTGTTACCTTCAAGTAGATTTTGATTTTGCTAGGGTGTTGTGGGCAGGGGTGGTGGATGGGCTTAAGCATCTGCCTCTGATTCTGAAGTTTGCAAGTTTGAATCCAGCGTTAGACAGTTGTTAATGCCTACATTTTTTACCTTAATTAAACACTTCAAAATGTTGACATTTAGAACAGCTTCAAAATCTGAAGTTTGAGAGGCATGGATGAACGTCTATTTAATAATTCTGATGTGAGACTGTGAGAGCTGCTAGGTAATACTTCAGATTTAAAGCAAACCAAATGGTGAAGCTACTGGTTTTTTTTACCCCTCAAAATAAGGACTGGACCTTTAAAGTGCCTCTATCTACTTCAGGTAAATCTTGCGTCTCCCAGGGGGTCTTTGTCAGTTTCCCTCGCTTGTCTGCCACTGTCCCTGGCACAGTCCCATCTCCACTTTCATTGACACTCCCATCCCGTTCATCAGGCATGGTGCAGGGAGGAGAGCCCAGAGCAGAGAGAGACATCCTTCACCATTTGTTTACAACCATAGATCATAAAGAAACCTGGCATAGATCATAAAGAAACCTGGCATAGATCATAAAGAAACCTGGCATAGATCATAAAGAAACCTGGCATAGATCATAAAGAAACCTGGCATAGATCATAAAGAAACCTGGCATAGATCATAAAGAAACCTGGCATAGATCATAAAGAAACCTGGCATAGATCATAAAGAAACCTGGCATAGATCATAAAGAAACCTGGTTTAGATCATAAAGAAACCTGGTATAGATCATAAAGAAACCTGGTTTAGATCATAAAGAAACCTGGCATAGATCATAAAGAAACCTGGCATAGATCATAAAGAAACCTGGTTTAGATCATAAAGAAACCTGGCATAGATCATAAAGAAACCTGGCATAGATCATAAAGAAACCTGGCATAGATCATAAAGAAACCTGGCATAGATCATAAAGAAACCTGGCATAGATCATAAAGAAACCTGGCATAGATCATAAAGAAACCTGGCATAGATCATAAAGAAACCTGGCATAGATCATAAAGAAACCTGGCATAGATCATAAAGAAACCTGGCATAGATCATAAAGAAACCTGGCATAGATCATAAAGAAACCTGGCATAGATCATAAAGAAACCTGGCATAGATCATAAAGAAACCTGGCATAGGTCATAAAGAAACCTGGCATAGATCATAAAGAAACCTGGCATAGATCATAAAGAAACCTGGCATAGATCATAAAGAAACCTGGTTTGCATGTAACAACTCTCTCAGCACTCTACGGAGCTGCAAAATACTCTACAACACCCAGCAGCAACAGCTGCTCTATGAATCTATACAATCTATATGAATATATACGATCTATATGAATCTCTATGAATCTATACAATCTATATGAATATATACGATCTATATGAATCTCTATGACTCTATACAATCTATATGAATATATACGATCTATATGAATCTCTATGACTCTATACAATCTATATGAATATATACGATCTATATGAATCTCTATGAATCTATACAATCTATATGAAATTGGACGTCTACCATGTCCTGATGTCGTCAGGAAATGCCTTTACAACTGGCTATTAGGGTTTTTTGCTAGGGCGTTTTGGATGGAGGTTGCGGGTGGGTGTAATCTCATGACTCTTGGATTTTGCTAGGGGTCCTGCTCATTGTAGATAGGGGTGGATTATGGGTGTAATCTCATGACTCTGGATCATTGTAGATAGGGGTGGATTATGGGTGTAATCTCATGACTCTGGATCATTGTAGATAGGGGTGGATTATGGGTGTAATCTCATGACTCTGGGTCATTGTAGATAGGAATCTCATGACTCTGGATCAGAAGGATGTGTTTTTTGATCCCAGTGGTGGACACTTACTATTGGGTTTGTTTTAACTCTATCCCAAACCTTAACCTTTCAGAATGAGTGCCTAAAAACATAACACTTTTAACCCTATCCCAAACCTTAACCTTTCAGAATGAGTGCCTAAAAATAACATTTTAACCCTATCCCAAACCTTAACCTTTCAGAATGAGTGCCTAAACATAACATTTTAACCCTATCCCAAACCTTAACCTTTCAGAATGAGTGCCTAAACATAACATTTTAACTCTATCCCAAACCTTAACCTTTCAGAATGAGTGCCTAAATATAACATTTTAACCCTATCCCAAACCTTAACCTTCCGGAATGAGTGCCTAAACATAACATTTTAACCCTATCCCAAACCTTAACCTTTCAGAATGAGTGCCTAAATATAACACTTTAACCCTATCCCAAACCTTAACCTTTCGGAATGAGTGCCTAAACATAACATTTTAACCCTATCCCAAACCTTAACCTTCTAAATTTGACATTTGGTGAAGCAGAACAACGCTGAGCAAGACATGTCCACCCAGGGTGCCAAAAACACTTTGAAATGTGACGTTTGGAGAAGTGTGGTATAACTTCTAATTCTGCGGTGACTGTGAGAGTTTGTGGTGTAATGCAGCTTGTTCTAGATTTATGACTAAGAATGGGATCTTTATGCTAATACACATTGTGAACCTGCATGGACATTTGGTACTAGATGTGCTCAATTCTTTATCACCTCTTATAAAAGGCTAAACATAATACGTTGACAGGGTTTTATTTTAGAGATCAATAGGGCAGAGAGGAATTCTTCAACAATCCTATGAATACATTTCTTATAGTTATTCTTGGTGAGAGGACTTTCTAGCATATCGCTCTCTCTCCCCTGTTCTCTTTCTCTCTCTCTCTCTCTCTCTCTCTCTCTCTTCCTCTTCCTCTCTTTCTCTCTCTATTTCTCTCTTTCTCTCTTTCTCTTTCTCTCTCTCCCTCCTGTTCTCTCCCTGCCTCCCACACTCTTTCCGCCCCTCCATCCCTCCCCCTCTATCGCTCCCTCATACATAGATAAGCCTCCTCCCAATCTGAACTCTTGGCCTCAGGGGGTCCCAGCGCAGTAAGACACAGGCCACATGAGAGACAGGTAACGGTGTGGGATGAGAAGCTGCATAATCCTGATGAAGGCCGGTGGTCTTACTCCCGTTATATACTCAATGACGTGTGTGCTAGCTGAGGATAAGGGGAGGATAAGGGGAGGATAAGGGGAGGATAAGCGAAGGATAAGCGAAGGATAAGGAGAGGATAAGGGGAGGATAAGCAGAGGATAATAGGAGGATAAGGGGAGGATAATGGGAGGATAAGGGGAGGATAAGGGGAGGATAATAGGAAGATAAGCGGAGGATAATGGGAGGATAATGGGAGGATAAGCAGAGGATAATAGGAGGATAAGGGGAGGATAATGGGAGGATAAGGGGAGGATAATAGGAAGATAAGTGGAGGATAATAGGAGGATAATGGGAGGATAAACTGAGGATAAGTGGAGAATAATGGGAGGATACGGAGAGGATAACGGGAGGATAATGGGAGGATAAGGAGAGGATAAGGTGTGTCAAAGCTTTCACAAAGACCGATTAATGTCAAAACATAAATAAGAGTAACTATTGAAAAAAGGCCATATGAAAAAAGGCCACATGAGAGACAGGCACGGTGTGGGATGAGAAGCTACATAATCCTGATGAAGGGCAGTGGTTTTACTCCCGTTATATACTCAATGACGTCTGCTGTGTTAGCTGAGGATAAGGGGAGAATAAGGGGAGGATAAGCGGAGGATAATGGGAGGATAAGGGGAGGATAAGCGAAGGATAATGAGAGGATAAGGGGAGGATAAGTGGAGGATAAGGGGAGGATAAGGGGATGATAGGCGAAGGATAAGGATAGGATAAGGGGAGGATAAGTGGAGGATAAGGGGAGGATAAGGGGAGGATAATGGGAGGATAAGGGGATGATAAGCGAAAGATAAGGATAGGATAAGGGGAGGATAAGTGGAGGATAAGGGGAGGATAAGCGGAGGATAATGGGAGGATACGGGGATGATAAGCGAAGGATAAGGATAGGATAAGGGGATGATAATAGGAGGATAAGGGGAGGATAAGGGGATGATAATGGGAGGATAAGGGGATGATAAGTGAAGGATAAGGATAGGATAAGGGGAGGATAAGTGGATGATAATAGGAGGATAAGGGGAGGATAAGCGGAGGATAATGGGAGGATGAGGGGATGATAAGCGAAGGATAAGGATAGGATAAGGGGAGGATAAGTGGAGGATAATAGGAGGATAAGGGGAGGATAATGGGAGGATAAGGGGAGGATAAGCGAAGGATAAGGATAGGATAAGGGGAGGATAAGTGGAGGATAATAGGAGGATAAGGGGAGGATAAGTGGAGGATAATAGGAGGATAAGGGGAGGATAAGCGGAGGATAACGGGAGGGTAAGGGGATGATAAGCGAAGGATAAGGATAGGATAAGGGGAGGATAAGTGGAGGATAATAGGAGGATAGGGGGAGGATAAGGGGAGGATAATGGGAGGATAAGGGGAGGATAAGGATAGGATAAGGGGAGGATAATATGAGGATAAGCGGAGGATAATAGGAGGATAATGGGAGGATAAACTGAGGATAAGGGGAGGATAAGGAGAGGATAAGGGGAGGATAAGGAGAGAATAAGGGGAGGATAATCAAAGGATAATGGGAGGATAAGGGGAGGATAATGGGAGGATAAGCAGAGGATAAGGGGAGGATAAGCGAAGGATAAGGGGAGGATAAGGTGTGTCAAAGCTTTCACAAAGACCGATTGATGTCAAAACATAAATAAGAGTAACTATTGAAAAAACTATTGTTTGTGGGAGATGCCAGTACCTTTTATTTTGTCTTTGTGTACGTGTACAAGTTATTTTTCTTGAGAACAGGTTTCCCCATACTAGACTGTTACTGCACCTGTGTTAGTGATACAGTGCATTTGGAAAGTATTCAGACCCCTTCACTTTTTCCACATTTTGTTACGTTACAGCCTTATTCTAAAATTGATTTAAAAAAAATTTACCTCATCAATCTCCACACAATACCCCATAATGACAAAGCAAAAACAGGTTTTTTGAATTTTTTGAAAAATAACTCAATACTTTGTTGAAGCACCTTTGGCAGCGATGACAGCCTTGAGTCTTCTTGGGTATGACGCTACAAGCTTGGCATACCTGTACAAGCTTGGCATACCTGTCCCGTGTGGCTCAGTTGGTAGAGCATGGCGCTTGCAACGCCAGGGTTGTGGGTTCATTCCCCACGGGGGGACCAGGATGAATATGTATGAACTTTCCAATTTGTAAGTCGCTCTGGATAAGAGCGTCTGCTAAATGACTTAAATGTAAATGTAAATGTATTTGGGGAGTTTCTCCCATTCTTCTCTACAGATCCTCTCAAGCTCTGTCAGGTTGGATGTGGAGCGTTGCTGCACAGCTATTTTCAGGTCTCTCCAGAGATGTTCGATCGGGTTCAAGTCCGGACTCTGGCTGGGCCACTCAAGGACATTCAGTCCCAAGCAACTCCTCCGTTGTCTTGGCTGTGTGTTTAGGGTTGTTGTCCTGTTGGAAGGTGAACCTTCAGCCCAGTCTGATGTACTGAGCACTCTGTATCAGGTTCATCAAGGATCTCTCTATACTTTGCCCCGTTCATATTTTCCTCGATCCTGACTAGTCTCCCAGTCCCTGCCACTGAGAAACCACCATGCTTCACAGTAGGGATGGTGCCAGGTTTCCTCCAGACGTCACGCTTGGCATTCAGGCCAAAGAGTTCAATCTTGGTTTCATCAGACCAGAGAATCTTGTTTCTCATGGTCTGAGAGACTTTTGTCAAACTCCAAGCGTGCTGTCATGTGCCTTTTACTGAGGAGTGGCTTCCGTCTGGCCACTCTACCATAAAGGCCTGATTGGTGGAGTGCTGCATAGATGGTTGTCCTTCTGGAAGGTTCTCCCATCTCCACAGAGGAACTCTGGAGCTCTGTCAGAGTGACCATCAGGTTCTTGGTCACCTCCCTGTCCGGGCGGCCAGCTCTAGGAAGAGTCATGGTGGTTCCAAACTTCTTCCATTTAAGAATGATGGAGGCCACTGTGTTGTGGGGGACCTTCAATGCTGCAGAAATGTTTTGGTACCCTTCCCCAGATCAGTACCTCGACACAATCCTGTCTTGGAGCTCTACGGACAATTCCTTCGAACTCATGGCTTGGTTTTTGCTCGGACATGTGAGACCGTATGTGTGCCACAGGTGTGTGCCTTTCCAAATCATGTCCAATCAATTGAATTCACCACACGTGGACTTCAATGAAGTTGGAGAAACATCTCAAGGATGATCAATGGAAAGAGGATGCACCTGAGCTCAATTTTGAGTCTCATAGCAAAGGGTCTGAATACTGTAAATATGTAAGGGACTTCTGTTTTTTATTTTTAATAAATTAGCAAAAATGTCTAAAAACCTGTTTTCATTATGTGGTATTGTGTATAGATTGATGAGGATTTTATTTTATTTAATCCATTTTATAATAAGGCTGTAACATAACAAAATGTGTACTAAGTCAAGGGGTCATGAATACTTTCTGAATGCACTGTATTTGTATTTTGTGATGTTTGCTGTTGTCTTGTACACAGGTCTCACTTGTTAAAGAGATCTCATTCTCAGTTTTCCTAATTCAATGATGCATTTACTGTATACAAATACAAACATTCATTGAACACAACATTTATTATAAACATACAATGTATACAATGCCTACTTGTTCTATATATAATATGTATTCCTTATATACTGTACATGTCTCTCTCTCTATATATATATATTTCTACAGTTACCAAAAGCCATGCAATATCTACAGCTTTTATCAATGAACCCTCTAATGTACTTTGTTCTCAATAAATAGCAATAACTTATCCATCTCTGGTATTTGTACATTTACAGTAAATACACATACAGGTAACTGCCAAAATAAAGGAACCACTTGAGGAAATGAGGGATACAAATATATTGAAACCAGGTTTTTCCACACAGGTGTGGTTCCTGATTTAATTAAGCAATTATCACCCCATCATGCTTAGGGTCATGTGTAAAAATGCAGAGTTGCCCATTATTTTGGCCACCAGGGATAGAAGAAGAGATGACTTAGTGACTTTGAAAGAGGGGGTCTCAAAGGAGCATGGGGGATTTAAAGGGTTTGTGTGTGTGTGTGTGTGTGTGTGTGTGTGTGTGTGTGTGTGTGTGTGTGTGTGCGTGCGTGCGTGCGTGCGTGCGTGCGTGCGTGCGTCTGTGTGTGTGTGTGTGTGTGTGTGTGTGTGTGTGTGTGTGTGCGTGCGTGCGTGCGTGCGTGCGTGCGTGCGTGCGTGTGTCTGTGTGTGTGTGTGTGTGTGTGTGTGTGTGTGTGTGTGTGTGTGTGTGTGTGTGTGTGTGTGTGTGTGTGTGTGTGTGTGTGTGTGTGTGTGTGTGTGTGCGTGCTCGTGTTCGTTTCAGTCCCCAGATCTCAACCCAACTGAACATTTATGGGAGATTCTGGAGCGGCGCTTGAGACAGCGTTTTCCACCACCGTCAACAAAACACCGAACTGTGGCATTTCACGTGGAAGAACGGTGTTGCATCCTTCCAATAGAGTTTCAGACACTTGTAGAATCTATGCCAAGGAGCATTGAAGCCGATCTGGCTCGTGGTGGACCAACAACATATTAAGACACTTTATGTTGGGGTTTCCTTTATCTTGGCAGCTACCTGTATATTTACATTGCTGCTTTGGAATGTGTTTCCCTTGTTTTTATCCCAACCTGATGAACCTAATAATTAGTCCTTTCTTAGAGTCAGTGGCGGCTGGTGTCATTTTGTTTGATGTGTTTGATACCCTTCAATTTTTTCAGTGTCAGCCATTACAATGAACCTGTCCTCCAATTTCTCCCACCACCAGCCTCCTCTGCTTTGAGTTTTAAAGATTGCACTAGAGGACAAAACAGACCACGGCTGAAAGCAGCGTTTGGCCTTCCTCCACCAGCCTCCTTTGACCACAGAACGTCAGCCCTCCTTTTCAGTTTTGCGACAATCACCACCATCCGTCGCCACCCATCAGGTGATCTACTGTCAACGTTCCTTATTGTGTCGTCTTGCCCTTAAGTAGTTCATTCATTCAACAGAAATAGAATGACTAGAATTCATTCAACAGAAATAGAATGACTAGATTCTATGATTCATTCCATAGCATCCTCTGAAGACATTTCTGTCTGGTCTCGTTGTCCGGGACTTAAACCTGGGTCCAGCGACTGTCAACCCAACACCTTAGCCATTACACCAAGAGATCAATTTTTTTTTCCTGGATCAAAACGGGACTTAGGTGATGGGCATGGTGGGGGGCAGGGGGCGTGGCCATTTTACGCATTTTGACAGAGATAAAATGTGCAGTTTTACATCACATTTCCTGCAATTCTACACATTCTGCCATGGCTTATGCTATCTGAGTGACTCGAACAACATAACAAATCAATGTGGGCCTCATGCCATGACTAAAATACTCCTGAATGCATCATTTTGGGAATTTTTAATTCTGCCTGACTGTCTAGCTTTTATTTCGCTGATTGTTAGTTCTCAAATAAAAATCGTAGTTAAAAAATATATAGGTCTATTATCTTTTCGACATACTTTATATCTGGTTAAAGTTATTTACGTTTACACTGAAAACGTTTTCCCATCCCGAAAATGATTCGTTTGGACATAGGCGGTGTGAAAAAAAACTTATGCGGCCAGCCCAAGACTTTCCTATACAGACAAACCCCTGAGATCCGGACCTCTTGACAAGGTCGCTAAGTAATCACAGTCATTCCACAGCGTCCTCTGAAGACTGCAGACATTTTTGCCTGGCCTCAGCGTCCTCGTTGATGGTGACCTTCTTGCTCCTTTTGGGGTCAATCCAGGAGTTACGTATGACCGCGTTGTTGGGCAGCGGGTCGGCCTCTATGATGCTCACCACCCTCTTCTTCATCTTACTCTTCAGAACCTTAAGATAAGATCAGATAACATAAGATAAGACAACAGATGATAAGATAGCATAAGATAACAGAAGATAAGATTAAATAACAGAAGATAACATAAGATAACTGAAGATAGGATAGACAACAGAAGATAAGATATGATAAGATAACAGAAGATATGATAAGATAACAGATGATAAGACAGCATAAGATAAGATAACAGAAGATAAGATAGTATCAGATAAGATAACAGATGATAAGACATCATAAGATAAGATAACAGAAGATAAGATAACATAAGACAAGATAACAGAAGATAAGATAGTATCAGATAAGATAACAGAAGATAAGATAGTATCAGATAAGATAACAGAAGATAAGATACCAGAAGATAAGATAAGATATTCATTTATTAATCTCCAAAGGGGACATTTGATTGCACCAGCCAATAGATGAACAATATCTACACCAAACAAACACACAATAAAAACACGACAAAATAAACACACTACACACTACACACTACCCACTAAACACTACACACTACCCACTAAACACTACACACTGAAAGCATCGTCAACAGGCTGTGATCTGGGCTGTGGTGTGGAGTGTGCGTGTGTGCGTGTGTGTGTGTGTGTGTGTGTGTGTGTGTGTGTGTGTGTGTGTGTGTGTGTGTGTGTGTGTGTGTGTGTGTGTGTGTGTGTGTGTGTGTGTGTGTGTGTGTGTGTGTGTGTGTGTGTGTGTGTGTACATGTGTGCGTGCGTGTATGTGCTTTTGTGTGTGTATGTGGCAGACGTGGGTGGGCAAACCTTCTGGAACTTCTGCCTGGTGAAGGCGTAGAGAAGCGGATGGAAGATGGTCGTCCCGTATGCCATGACCAGTAAGCCCAACCGCAGCTTGACCGTGAAGTCGCTGGGGCCTACGGTCAGGATGACCGTGTTGAGGGCGGTTATGGGAGTCCAGCAGAGCAGGAAGGTCGACACGATGAGCAGCGACATCCTGAAGACTCGTTTCTGGCGTTCTCGTCGCTCCCGGTGGCGTTTAACCGCTCGTCTCAACGCAATGATGAGGGAGACGGAGGTCCGCATGCCCATCGGGGGGAGAGCACGGCCGCTGGGCTCGGATGGGTCCGTGGCCCCGTCCGTCGCCTGTGACGTCATAGCCGTCATGGAGGGACGTTTTTTCCTCCTGGCCTTCTTCTTCTGCGACGCTGTGTGAAAGCGTGTCCCAATGCGGATGTTGAGCGCTTGGAGGATCTTGGAATAGGTGACGAGCATCACAACAGCAGTGAAGAAGAAGATGGGTATCTGGACCAGTAGGTGATAGTAGAGTCCTAACTCTGTGTAGTATTGGTTGGTGTGGGCCACTGTGACTACATCCGTTAGAGTCTGGTTCAGCTCCGACTGGCCTGGGGCGAAGAACCCCACCTCCATGAAAGGCACCAGGAAACTGAGGAACGACAGCACCCAAATGGTGGCCAGCAGAGCCAGGGCTCGGCCCATCGTTAGGACTCTATTCGCTGGTTTCACAGAGATGTCGTACCGGTCCAGGGTAATGGCGAGTACGTTGGCTGCCGTGCCGACACTAGCGAACGACACACAGGCTTCGTGGAAGCAACAAACCAAGGCTGTATCCCCCTCCAGAGACAGCAGCAACACCACCATGGTCAGTGGGATACAGCAGACACACACTAACACATCCAGGACGTGAAGGTTCATGGTGACGATGTTGGAGACCGAGGAGATCAGGTTGGACTTCATGCAGTACAGGGCCAGCACGGTGAGGTTGGAGCTCAGGCCCAGCACGATCTCCAGCATCAGGAAGCCGGTCAGGGACACCTGAGTGAATTAATGAATGAATACTTTACAGTCCCGTATGGGAATTTGTCTGGCAACAATATAGGAATTACTGTTAAAAAGCTTTTTAAATAAACATTTCTCCAATGATCATGAATTTATTCCAGGTGTAGTCTGTGTCCGGTAAACTATCCCAATATCACGTAAATACAGCACATATCACATGACCTACTTCAGACAGACATACAGTATATACTGTAGGTGTACCTGGAAGGAGATGGGGTAGGGGTATGGGTAGGGCGTGGCTGGAGACATGGTTCTGCTGATGGGCTCGGCTGCGTTGTCGGTGACGGTGACGTTGCTCATGGTTCCTTCTTCTCTCTCCAGAGGGGGAAGGATATGCATTATCCTGTAGAGAGGGGAGGGAGAGGGGGAGAGAGAGGGATAGAGAGAGAGAAGGAGAAATGTAGACGGGGAGAGGAATAGAGGAAGAGAGAGAGAGGAAGAGAGAGAGGAAGAGAGAGAGGAAGAGAGAAAGGAAGAGAGAGAGAGAGGGAGAGAGAGAGAATGAGAGGAAAGGGGAAGGAGAGAACGAGTGGGATATAGAGAAGGAGAAAGAAAGTGAAAGAGGGAGTGTTTGTGAGGAGAGGAGGTGACAGTAAGGGAACGAGGGAGTGTTTGTGAGGAGAGGAGGAGACAGTAAGGGAACGAGGGAGTGTTTGTGAGGAGAGGAGGAGACAGTAAGGGAACGAGGGAGTGTTTGTGAGGAGAGGAGGAGACAGTAAGGGAACGAGGGAGTGTTTGTGAGGAGAGGAGGAGACAGTAAGGGAACGAGGGAGTGTTTGTGAGGAGAGGAGGAGACAGTAAGGGAACGAGGGAGTGTTTGTGAGGAGAGGAGGAGACAGTAAGGGAACGAGGGAGTGTTTGTGAGGAGAGGAGGAGACAGTAAGGGAACGAGGGAGTGTTTGTGAGGAGAGGAGGAGACAGTAAGGGGTTTGATTAGAAGGTCCACGCTCATCTGAATCTCAAACACTGCTTCCCTGCAACTGGGACATCAGATTCTATGACACAAAATGAAGTAATACTTTTATGAGTGAAATCCTGGCAGTGGTAAAACTGCCAGTTGTCAAACAATAAGGAAACATTTTCTGGGTTTAAATGAAAAAAACAAAAATGCTGAGAAGCGTGCCAGAGATTTTAAAAGCAGAATATAGTTCTAGTTTGTACAGAGCATTGATAATGAAATACACTGAGTATACAAAACATTAGGAACACCTGCTCTTTCCATGACAGACTGACCAGGTCAATCCAGGTGAAAGTTCAGATCCCGTATTGATGTCACTTGATATATCCACTTCATAAGTGTCGATGAAGGGGAGGAGACAGGTTAGCCATTGGTATGGGGAGGTTCTAAGTTGACATATACAATTGTTTTAAGACGGTCGTACTATGGGTCATTTCTCTATTTGTTTTGGAATGTTAGAACCCCTTATTAAGGTATACATTTAAAAATATATTATTATTTGATAAAATATTGAATGGCCTTTACTACTATAGCCCAGAGAAACGCATTGAATAATACATTCATGAATGGCAAAAAATGAAATAATATCTCATAAGGAATAATGTTTTGAAGTGGTTGTCCTATAACTAGAAGACATAAGAAAGCTCAGGAAGTATTGTTTGTATTTTTTTCAACATACTTAACCCCTTGTTTTTGGGTAGGCACAAAAATACCTTCAAACGCTGCAGACATTTTCATGTGAAGACCGATATTCAGGATGTCTCACGGTGTGACAAAACACCGCTCTAGCTCTGTCATGGTTCACCGCTCTGTCACGGTTCACCGCTCTAGCTCTGTCACGGTTCACCGCTCTAGCTCTGTCACGGTTCACCGCTCTAGCTCTGTCACGGTTCACCGCTCTAGCTCCGTCACGGTTCACCGCTCTGTCACGGTTCACCGCTCTAGCTCTGTCACGGTTCACCGCTCTGTCACGGTTCACCGCTCTAGCTCTGTCACGGTTCACCGCTCTGTCACGGTTCACCGCTCTAGCTCCGTCATGGTTCACCGCTCTAGCTCTGTCACGGTTCACCGCTCTGTCATGGTTCACCGCTCTGTCACGGTTCACCGCTCTGTCACGGTTCACCGCTCTGTCACGGTTCACCGCTCTGTCACGGTTCACCGCTCTAGCTCCGTCACGGTTCACCGCTCTGTCACGGTTCACCGCTCTGTCACGGTTCACCGCTCTGTCACGGTTCACCGCTCTGTCACGGTTCACCGCTCTAGCTCCGTCACGGTTCACCGCTCTGTCACGGTTCACCGCTCTGTCACGGTTCACCGCTCTAGCTCTGTCACGGTTCACCGCTCTAGCTCTGTCACGGTTCACCGCTCTAGCTCTGTCACGGTTCACCGCTCTAGCTCCGTCACGGTTCACCGCTCTGTCACGGTTCACCGCTCTGTCACGGTTCACCGCTCTGTCACGGTTCACCGCTCTAGCTCTGTCACGGTTCACCGCTCTAGCTCTGTCACGGTTCACCGCTCTATCTCTGTCACGGTTCACCGCTCTAGCTCTGTCACGGTTCACCGCTCTAGCTCCGTCACGGTTCACCGCTCTAGCTCCGTCACGGTTCACCGCTCTAGCTCTGTCACGGTTCACCGCTCTAGCTCTGTCACGGTTCACCGCTCTAGCTCTGTCACGGTTCACCGCTCTAGCTCTGTCACGGTTCACCGCTCTAGCTCCGTCACGGTTCACCGCTCTGTCACGGTTCACCGCTCTAGCTCTGTCACGGTTCACCGCTCTGTCACGGTTCACCGCTCTGTCACGGTTCACCGCTCTGTCACGATTCACCGCTCTGTCACGGTTCACCGCTCTGTCACGGTTCACCGCTCTAGCTCTGTCACGGTTCACCGCTCTGTCACGGTTCACCGCTCTGTCACGGTTCACCGCTCTGTCACGGTTCACCGCTCTGTCACGGTTCACCGCTCTAGCTCCGTCACGGTTCACCGCTCTAGCTCCGTCACGGTTCACCGCTCTGTCACGGTTCACCGCTCTGTCACGGTTCACCGCTCTGTCACGGTTCACCGCTCTGTCACGGTTCACCGCTCTAGCTCCGTCACGGTTCACCGCTCTGTCACGGTTCACCGCTCTGTCACGGTTCACCGCTCTAGCTCTGTCACGGTTCACCGCTCTAGCTCTGTCACGGTTCACCGCTCTAGCTCTGTCACGGTTCACCGCTCTAGCTCTGTCACGGTTCACCGCTCTAGCTCTGTCACGGTTCACCGCTCTAGCTCCGTCACGGTTCACCGCTCTGTCACGGTTCACCGCTCTAGCTCTGTCACGGTTCACCGCTCTGTCACGGTTCACCGCTCTAGCTCTGTCACGGTTCACCGCTCTAGCTCTGTCACGGTTCACCGCTCTAGCTCTGTCACGGTTCACCGCTCTAGCTCTGTCACGGTTCACCGCTCTAGCTCCGTCACGGTTCACCGCTCTAGCTCCGTCACGGTTCACCGCTCTAGCTCCGTCACGGTTCACCGCTCTAGCTCTGTCACGGTTCACCGCTCTAGCTCTGTCACGGTTCACCGCTCTAGCTCTGTCACGGTTCACCGCTCTAGCTCTGTCACGGTTCACCGCTCCGTCACGGTTCACCGCTCTAGCTCCGTCACGGTTCACCGCTCTGTCACGGTTCACCGCTCTAGCTCTGTCACGGTTCACCGCTCCGTCACGGTTCACCGCTCTAGCTCTGTCACGGTTCACCGCTCTGTCACGGTTCACCGCTCTAGCTCTGTCACGGTTCACCGCTCTAGCTCTGTCACGGTTCACCGCTCTAGCTCTGTCACGGTTCACCGCTCTAGCTCTGTCACGGTTCACCGCTCTAGCTCTGTCACGGTTCACCGCTCCGTCACGGTTCACCGCTCTAGCTCTGTCACGGTTCACCGCTCTAGCTCCGTCACGGTTCACCGCTCTAGCTCTGTCACGGTTCACCGCTCTAGCTCCGTCACGGTTCACCGCTCTAGCTCCGTCACGGTTCACCGCTCTAGCTCCGTCACGGTTCACCGCTCTAGCTCTGTCACGGTTCACCGCTCTAGCTCTGTCACGGTTCACCGCTCTAGCTCCGTCACGGTTCACCGCTCTAGCTCTGTCACGGTTCACCGCTCTAGCTCTGTCACGGTTCACCGCTCTAGCTCTGTCACGGTTCACCGCTCTAGCTCTGTCACGGTTCACCGCTCTAGCTCCGTCACGGTTCACCGCTCTAGCTCCGTCACGGTTCACCGCTCTAGCTCTGTCACGGTTCACCGCTCTGTCACGGTTCACCGCTCTGTCACGGTTCACCGCTCTAGCTCTGTCACGGTTCACCGCTCTAGCTCTGTCACGGTTCACCGCTCTAGCTCCGTCACGGTTCACCGCTCTAGCTCTGTCACGGTTCACCGCTCTAGCTCTGTCACGGTTCACCGCTCTGTCACGGTTCACCGCTCTAGCTCCGTCACGGTTCACCGCTCTAGCTCTGTCACGGTTCACCGCTCTGTCACGGTTCACCGCTCCGTCACGGTTCACCGCTCTAGCTCTGTCACGGTTCACCGCTCTAGCTCTGTCACGGTTCACCGCTCTGTCACGGTTCACCGCTCTAGCTCTGTCACGGTTCACCGCTCTAGCTCTGTCACGGTTCACCGCTCCGTCACGGTTCACCGCTCTAGCTCCGTCACGGTTCACCGCTCTAGCTCTGTCACGGTTCACCGCTCTAGCTCTGTCACGGTTCACCGCTCTGTCACGGTTCACCGCTCTAGCTCTGTCACGGTTCACCGCTCTGTCACGGTTCACCGCTCTAGCTCTGTCACGGTTCACCGCTCTAGCTCTGTCACGGTTCACCGCTCTAGCTCTGTCACGGTTCACCGCTCTAGCTCTGTCACGGTTCACCGCTCTGTCACGGTTCACCGCTCTAGCTCTGTCACGGTTCACCGCTCTGTCACGGTTCACCGCTCTAGCTCTGTCACGGTTCACCGCTCTAGCTCTGTCACGGTTCACCGCTCTAGCTCTGTCACGGTTCACCGCTCTAGCTCTGTCACGGTTCACCGCTCTAGCTCTGTCACGGTTCACCGCTCTGTCACGGTTCACCGCTCTAGCTCTGTCACGGTTCACCGCTCTGTCACGGTTCACCGCTCTAGCTCTGTCACGGTTCACCGCTCTAGCTCTGTCACGGTTCACCGCTCTAGCTCTGTCACGGTTCACCGCTCCGTCACGGTTCACCGCTCTAGCTCCGTCACGGTTCACCGCTCTAGCTCTGTCACGGTTCACCGCTCTAGCTCTGTCACGGTTCACCGCTCTGTCACGGTTCACCGCTCTAGCTCTGTCACGGTTCACCGCTCTGTCACGGTTCACCGCTCTAGCTCTGTCACGGTTCACCGCTCTAGCTCTGTCACGGTTCACCGCTCTAGCTCTGTCACGGTTCACCGCTCTGTCACGGTTCACCGCTCTAGCTCTGTCACGGTTCACCGCTCTGTCACGGTTCACCGCTCTAGCTCTGTCACGGTTCACCGCTCTAGCTCTGTCACGGTTCACCGCTCTAGCTCTGTCACGGTTCACCGCTCTAGCTCTGTCACGGTTCACCGCTCTAGCTCTGTCACGGTTCACCGCTCTAGCTCTGTCACGGTTCACCGCTCTGTCACGGTTCACCGCTCTAGCTCTGTCACGGTTCACCGCTCTGTCACGGTTCACCGCTCTAGCTCTGTCACGGTTCACCGCTCTAGCTCTGTCACGGTTCACCGCTCTAGCTCTGTCACGGTTCACCGCTCTAGCTCCGTCACGGTTCACCGCTCTAGCTCTGTCACGGTTCACCGCTCTAGCTCCGTCACGGTTCACCGCTCTAGCTCTGTCACGGTTCACCGCTCTAGCTCCGTCACGGTTCACCGCTCTAGCTCCGTCACGGTTCACCGCTCTAGCTCCGTCACGGTTCACCGCTCTAGCTCTGTCACGGTTCACCGCTCTAGCTCTGTCACGGTTCACCGCTCTAGCTCTGTCACGGTTCACCGCTCTAGCTCTGTCACGGTTCACCGCTCTAGCTCCGTCACGGTTCACCGCTCTAGCTCTGTCACGGTTCACCGCTCTGTCACGGTTCACCGCTCTAGCTCTGTCACGGTTCACCGCTCTGTCACGGTTCACCGCTCTAGCTCCGTCACGGTTCACCGCTCTAGCTCCGTCACGGTTCACCGCTCTAGCTCTGTCACGGTTCACCGCTCCGTCACGGTTCACCGCTCTAGCTCCGTCACGGTTCACCGCTCTAGCTCCGTCACGGTTCACCGCTCTAGCTCCGTCACGGTTCACCGCTCTAGCTCCGTCACGGTTCACCGCTCTAGCTCCGTCACGGTTCACCGCTCTAGCTCCGTCACGGTTCACCGCTCTAGCTCCGTCACGGTTCACCGCTCTAGCTCCGTCACGGTTCACCGCTCTAGCTCCGTCACGGTTCACCGCTCTAGCTCCGTCACGGTTCACCGCTCTGTCACGGTTCACCGCTCTAGCTCCGTCACGGTTCACCGCTCTGTCACGGTTCACCGCTCTAGCTCTGTCACGGTTCACCGCTCTAGCTCCGTCACGGTTCACCGCTCTAGCTCTGTCACGGTTCACCGCTCTAGCTCTGTCACGGTTCACCGCTCTAGCTCCGTCACGGTTCACCGCTCTAGCTCTGTCACGGTTCACCGCTCTAGCTCTGTCACGGTTCACCGCAGATGCGGAAGTGCGACATCGGCGGATGTGGTGGATTGAGACTTAAACTGATGGAGTTTGATGGGGATTTTTGTATTATGTTATTTAGATGGACGCACCAGTGAGGCAATCGACTCTAGAGGATAAAAAATATATATTTTTAAGCATTGAGACAATTGAGACATGGATTGTGTATGTGTACCGTTCAAAGGGTGAATGATTTGAAGACAAAATATTTAGGTGCCTTTGAATGGGGTACGGTAGTTGGTGCCAGGCGCACCGGTTTGTGTCAAGAACGCTTTCGATACCTTGTAGAGTCCATTCCCCGAAGAATTGAGGCTGTTCTGAGGGCAAAAGGGGGCAGGGTTCAACTAAATATTAGGAACGTGTTCCATTTAGCAAATACTTCTATTTAAATCGACTTACAGTACTTTTAAAATGTTGTATTTAACCTTTATTTAACTAGGCAAGTCAGTTAAGAACACATTTTTATTTACAATGACGGCCTACCCCGGCCAAACTCGGACGATGCTGGGCCAATTGTGCGCCGCCCTATGGGGCTCCCAATCACAGCTAGTGGTGATACAGCCTGGAATCGAACCAGGGTCTGTAGTGACACCTCTAGCACTGAGATGCAGTGCCTTAGACTGCTACACCACTCGGGAGCCCATGTGCATATGTTTAACATAGTCCCAGGAAGAGAATCAACTATCAGGGCATCGCAATTGCCATGCTCGACCAACTGGTCTACAGAGGACCGTGCTCGACCAACTGGTCTACAGAGGACCGTGCTCGACCAACTGATCTATAGAGGACCGTGCTCTACCAACTGGTCTACAGAGGACCGTGCTCTACCAACTGGTCTACAGAGGACCGTGCTCTACCAACTGGTCTATAGAGGACCGTGCTCTACCAACTGGTCTACAGAGGACCGCCCTCTACCAACTGGTCTACAGAGGACCGTGCTCTACCAACTGGTCTACAGAGGACCGTGCTCTACCAACTGGTCTACAGAGGACCGTGCTCGACCAACTGGTCTACAGAGGACCGTGCTCTACCAACTGGTCTACAGAGGACCGTGCTCTACCAACTGGTCTACAGAGGACCGTGCTCAACCAACTGGTCTACAGAGGACCATGCTCTACCAACTGGTCTACAGAGGACCATGCTCTACCAACTGGTCTACAGAGGACCATGCTCTACCAACTGGTCTCCAGAGGACCGTGCTCTACCAACTGGTCTACAGAGGACCGTGCTCTACCAACTGGTCTACAGAGGACCGTGCTCTACCAACTGGTCTACAGAGGACCGTGCTCTACCAACTGGTCTACAGAGGACCATGCTCTACCAACTGGTCTACAGAGGACCATGCTCTACCAACTGGTCTACAGAGGACCATGCTCTACCAACTGGTCTACAGAGGACCGTGCTCGACCAACTGGTCTACAGAGGACCGTGCTCGACCAACTGGTCTACAGAGGACCGGGCTCGACCAACTGGTCTACAGAGGACCGTGCTCGACCAACTGGTCTACAGAGGACCGTGCTCGACCAACTGGTCTACAGAGGACCGTGCTCTACCAACTGGTCTACAGAGGACCGTGCTCGACCAACTGGTCTACAGAGGACCGTGCTCTACCAACTGGTCTACAGAGGACCGTGCTCTACCAACTGGTCTACAGAGGACCGTGCTCTACCAACTGGTCTACAGAGGACCGTGCTCTACCAACTGGTCTACAGAGGACCGTGCTCTACCAACTGGTCTACAGAGGACCGTGCTCTACCAACTGGTCTACAGAGGACCGTGCTCTACCAACTGGTCTACAGAGGACCGTGCTCTACCAACTGGTCTACAGAGGACCATGCTCTACCAACTGGTCTACAGAGGACCATGCTCTACCAACTGGTCTCCAGAGGACCGCTCTCTACCAACTGGTCTACAGAGGACCATGCTCTACCAACTGGTCTACAGAGGACCGTGCTCTACCAACTGGTCTACAGAGGACCGTGCTCTACCAACTGGTCTACAGAGGACCGTGCTCTACCAACTGGTCTACAGAGGACCATGCTCTACCAACTGGTCTACAGAGGACCATGCTCTACCAACTGGTCTACAGAGGACTGTGCCGTGCTCTACCAAATGTGATTGTGACGCCCCTATGGGGTAATGTGATTGTGACGCCCCTATGGGGTAATGTGATTGTGACGCCCCTATGGGGTAATGTGATTGTGACGCCCCTATGGGGTAATGTGATTGTGACGCCCCTATGGGGTAATGCACTACACAGGAAACAGGGTGACATTTAAGGATAATTGTGCTTTTCCTTCAAACAAGTTTTTCTGCTGCTTCAGGATCAATCGAACTTCAGGTTCTGAAGGATAAAGCCTGGAGCACCAGGCAGAAAAAAGCTATTTTATTTTCAGAGACTTCACAATAGCAGCAGCAGGGGAAGTGGTAATAGCAGCAGTAGCTTACGGCAGTCTGAGAATTATATGTAATAGAATTATTGTCAACATAAAATAGTCACATAATCATAAATATAAAAATAATATAAATAACTGATCGCCCCTCCCCCTTTTAGCTCTGACTGACAGCTACCTTATTGAAGAAAATGTACTTTCATATCTGTAATATGTGGTTGTCCCACCTAGATATCATAAGATGAATACACTAACTAAGTCGCTCTGGATAAGAGCATCTGCTGAAGGACACATTTTAAATGTGAAAAATGTAAAAAGCTTTTATACCAATTTTCAGTATAATTAGCCTCTAAAATACACCCCTTCAGATTAGTTACTTCGGCTATTTCAGCCACACCCGTTGCAGACAGGTGTATAAAATTGAGCACAAAGCCATGCAATATCCATAGACAAACATTGGCAGTAGAATGGCCTTACTGAAGAGCTTGGTGACTTTCAATGTGGCACTGTCATAGGATGCCACCTTTTCAACAAGTAGTTTGTCAAATTTCTGCCCTGCTAGAGCTGCCCAGGTCAACTGTAAGTGCTGTCATCATGACGTGGAAACGTCTAGGAGCAACAACGGCTCAGCTGCGAAGTGGTGGGCCATACAAGCTCAGAACGGGACCGCCAAGTGCTGAAGCGCATAGCACATAAAATTTGTCTGTCCTCGGTTAGAACATTATTTACCGAGTTCCAAACTGCCTCTAGAAGCAACGTCAGCTCAAGATCTGTTCGTCGGGAGCTTCATTAAATGGGTTTCCATGGCAGAGGAGCCACACACAAGCCTAGATCACCATGCGCCTTCCCAAGTGTCGGCTGGAGTGGTGTAAAGCTTGCCGCCATTAGACTCTGGGGCAGTGGAAACGAATTCTCTGGAGTGATGAATCACGTTTCACCATCTGTCAGTCTGATGGACGAATCTGGGATTGGCGGATGCCAGGAGAACACTACCTTCCCCAATGCATAGTGCAAACTGTAACGTTTGGTGGAGAAGGAATAATGGTCTGGGGATGTTTTTCATGGTTCGGGCCCCTTAGTTCCAGTGAAGGGAAATCTTAACGCTACAGCATACAATGACATTCTAGATGATTCTGTGCTTCCAACTTTGTAGCAACAGTTTGGGGAAGGCTCTTTCCTGTTTCAGTATGACAATGCCCCAGTGCACAAAGCAAGGTCCATACAGAAATGGTTTGACGAGTTCGGTGTGGAGAAACTTGACTGGCCTGCACAGAGCCCTGACCTTAACCCCATCGAACACCTTTGAGATGAACAGGAACCAACATCAGTGCCCGACCTCACTAATGCTCTTGTGGCTGAATGGAAGCAAGTCCCCGCAGCAATGTTCAAACATCTAGTGGAAAGCCTTCCCAGAAGAGTGGAGACTGTAATAGATTTAGGAATAAGATATTCAATGAGCAGGTGTCCAGATACTTTTGGCCATGTAGTATATGTAAACAGACCATAAATGTAAAACATGTAATATTATAAAGCTGAGAGTGCTATTATATTGATACAATATTTAATTTAACCTTTATTTAACTAGGCAAGTGAGCTAAGAACAAATTCTTATTTACAATGACGGCCTACCCTGGCCAAACGCTGAGCCAGTCTGGGATCGAACCAGGGTCTGTAGTGACGCCTCTAGCACTGAGATGAAGTGCCTTTGACCGCTGCACCACTCAGGAGCCAGTATATGATACAATATTAGTAATTGTTGCGTTAACAACTTGTCTAAATCCTATCATCTACAGATTAGAGCCAGTGTATTGACTGTTTGAATGGAATGTTAACATATTGGCAGTTAATTTGAAAAATTGTATGGGATCATTCCTTTAAATCTGACTGACTAGCTAGCTAACAAACATACAATGCAGGAAAATTCTTCACATTCATTGTTTTACACAATATCTTATCACAGCCCTGGCAAATCATGGTTGACCAACTCCCTGACCAAAATGTCTGACCTTTTATCCCATCATAAGAAGGTTCATGTCCCTTCTAGTATTCTAATTCCTAATTCTATGGGGGTGACCTCCAGGGTCCCAACGGGGGCTGCCGGGGGGGTGTAATACACCAGTGAACAGTAGGTTAATATACAACATTATTGGGCAATTCTCATTAACACATTGAGTTGTTATGTGAATTCTAATCAGAGGGCGTCATTATGCATTGATTTATTGACAATGTTGTCCGTGTTGAACATTATATAATACATTGACATGTCTGTTCTTTCTTGTGTACTGTTCGTATACAGGTCCAAATTAAAATGCCCACCAATGTTGGAACAGTCTAACTTTTTACAAATCTAAATTGATTTAATTCTACAATGCTGTAGCTGGTCTACATGAAAGATGAGGGTTAGTAGTAGCAATACAGTCCAGAGAGCTGTCAACCTCATGCAGCCCCAGTCCCAGAGTTTACTCACCCTTCTCTCCAGCTCTATCTGAGCCCCAGTCCCAGAGTTTACTCACCCTTCTCTCCAGCTCTATCTGAGCCCGAGTCCCAGAGTTTACTCACCCTTCTCTCCAGCTCTATCTGAGCCCCAATCCCAGAGTTTACTCACCCTTCTCTCCAGCTCTATCTGAGCCCCAGTCCCAGAGTTTACTCACCCTTCTCTCCAGCTCTATCTGAGCCCCAGTCCCAGAGTTTACTCACCCTTCTCTCCAGCTCTATCTGAGCCCCAGTCCCAGAGTTTACTCACCCTTCTCTCCAGCTCTATCTGAGCCCCAGTCCCAGAGTTTACTCACCCTTCTCTCCAGCTCTATCTGAGCCCCAGCAAGGCTCCGTAGTCAGGTAGCTCCCCAGCTAGACCCACACAGACAGGCATCCGATTCAGGTATAATGTCACCATGAGACCACCACAGAAGAAGGATCCTCTCTAAGCCTACCAATCAAGACGCTCTGAGCTATCGTCCTGAGAACAAGGATCTACTACTAATAGTGCTCCTCTCCTCTTCCCCCACCCAGGGATGCTGCTATGCTTCCAGGGAGGCTGCTATGCTTCCAGGGAGGCTGCTATGCTTCCAGGGATGCTGCTATGCTTCCAGGGAGGCTGCTATGCTTCCAGGGATGCTGCTATGCTTCCAGGGATGCTGCTATGCTTCCAGGGATGCTGCTATGCTTCCAGGGATGCTGCTATGCCTCCAGGGATGCTGCTATCCTTCCAGGGATGCTGCTATGCTTCCAGGGATGCTGCTATGCTTCCAGGGAGGCTGCTATGCTTCCAGGGATGCTGCTATGCTTCCAGGGAGACTGCTACGCCACCAGGGAGACTGCTACGCCACCAGGGAGACTGCTATGCTTCCAGGGAGGCTGCCAGGCCAGAGAAGCACCTCTCTGTCCTGCCACCAGCAATGCTCCTCTCTTCCACCAATGAACCACTAAATGCAACGCAAGCAAATATTGGACTGGCGGATTGGACAGGACTGCTAGTTGCCTGGGGGCTTCATCCAGTCGTTAATGACTTTAGAATATTTGGGTGTCTATAGAATATCACGACGAGGATGTCCAGTACTGCAGAGAGGGAGGGAAGAGAACACCCCTGGATCTCACTCTCTCTCTCTCTCTCTCCCTTTCTCTCTCTCTCTCTCTCTCTCTCTCTCTCTCTCTCTCTCTCTCTCTCTATTCAATTCAATGGGGCTTTATTTGCATGGGAAATATACATTGGCAAAGCAAGTGAAATAAACTCTGTCTCTATATCTATAGCGTTGTTTTTGTAATGGTGGGCGCGTTGATGACTGGATCACAGATAAACTCTGGGAGCTTCTGATTCTCCTGTTCCTGAACTCACGGTATTATTCCCATGCGTGGCAGAAGCCACAGCCACTACTACAGAGGCCGCCGCACAAAAAAACAAGACAAAGATGCTTCCTCTTCCTCTACAGTGGGTCTGAATTCCCTGAATGCCGGCCTATAAAGTCAAAATAATTTAATGCAACTGACTTCACAAATCCTTTAGAATCCAACTGTAGACTGTAGAATCGAACACTAGACTGTAGAATCCAACTGTAGACTGTAGAATCCAACTGTAGACTGTAGAATCCAACTGTAGACTAGAATCCAACTGTAGACTGTAGAATCCAACTGTAGACTGTAGAATCCAACTGTAGACTGTAGAATCCAACTGTAGACTGTAGAATCCAACTGTAGACTGTAGAATCCAACTGTAGACTGTAGAATCCAACACTAGACTGTAGAATCCAACTGTAGACTGTAGAATCCAACGGTAGACTGTAGAATCCAACTGTAGACTGTAGAATCCAACTGTAGACTGTAGAATCCAACACTAGACTGTAGAATCCAACGGTAGACTGGAATCCAACTGTAGACTGTAGAATCCAACTCTAGACTGTAGAATCCAACTGTAGATTCTAGAATCCAACGGTAGACTGGAATCCAACTGTAGACTCCAGAATCCAACGGTAGACTGGAATCCAAATCCTCGGTTGAAGAAAATATACAGTAACTCCTTTAGTCCAATTGTTTAGTCCAGCACACTCACTAAAAAATCACTAAAAAAATCTTATGTTCCTCCATTTCAGATGTTCCTACAATTCAGATGTTCCTCCAGAAAGTGGCCGGTTTTCAGCCAATCAAAAACATACATTCCCATATTCATGTCATTTATTTGTGTTTTGAATCTCTGCAGAGTTTGTCACCAGCTGGCAAAACCACAAAATCATACCATTTTAAAAGTAACTCTAACTTTAACTACACTCCTAACGCTGATGCCTAAACATAACCTTTTAAATTAAGACCAAAAAGCACATTTGTGTTTTCAGGACTTTTTATGATATAGTCAATTTAGACTTTGCAGCTGGCCCATCTAGCGGAAATTGCTCAGTTCTGCCTCGGTGCTGTATGTGTAATCGTATGATTGTCTGGTGTGTGTATGAGTGTGTATGCGTGTGTGTGTATGTGTGTGCGTGCGTGTTGCGTGCGCGCGCGCGCGTGTGTGTGTGTATGCAGGCGCGTGTGCGTGTGTGTGCCTGCGTGCGTCTGTTTATGCGTGTGTGTGTGTGTGTGTGTGTGTGTGCGTGTGTTTGTGCGTGTGTGTGCCTGCGTGTGTGTGTGTGTGTGTGATTCAGAGGTAGAAGGTCGTGGTCATGAAGAAGGGGATGACAGTGAGTCCATTAGAGGATGCCTCACCTCTGTGATTTATACCAAGATAAAACTCCTCAAAATGGATTGGTCGAGA
>NC_052327.1:56131599-56136599 GCF_016432855.1 Salvelinus namaycush | reverse complement strand
CAGGGCCGCTCTGAGAGGAGAAAGGACGGGACCAGAACAAAAGGAAGCGGCTCCCCCTCCGGGCAGGAAAGGGTTAAACCTATTATAGAAGACCGATCAGGGGAGGGGGAACACTGCAAAGCGCTGCAGTGGATAGAGAGGGGGGGGAGAAGGAGAGAGAGATAGAGAGAGGGGGGACCAGTGCAGAGAGAGAGGAGCAGAGAGAGAGAGAGAGAGAGAGACAGAGAGAGAGGAGCAGAGACAGAGAAAGAAGAGCAGAGACATAGAGAGAGAGAGAGAGAGAGAGAGAGAGAGAGAGAGAGAGAGAGAGAGAGAGATACTAAGAGCACGTCTGTTTTTACTCCACTCCACACAGTGAGGCTGGAGAGAGCTCATGCCACAGAGTTGATGAGGTGGATAGCTGCTTGTTCACACCACACCGTGTGTACAGAGATAAAGAGAGGAGGAAGACAAGAGAAATCACAGGAAAATAAAGCAGCAGGATTTTTTTCTGTGGTTATTCTTTTCTCTGTTGTCAAGAGAGATAGACAGACACGGGACGAGAGGAAAAGCAGTCTTTTAGAAACCCCTTACTGCATGGGACACCTACCTCGTTATGATCCTGGGTTTACACCAGCCTGGAAGTGAGGAGAAGTCATTTGTTGGAATCTAAGAGCTCAGGTGCTTTGGAGCATGTAGGATTTCTATAGTACCGGACCAAGACTACAGTACCGGACCAAGACTACAGTACCGGACCAAGACTACAGTACCGGACCAAGACTACAGTACCGGACCAAGACTACAGTACTGGACCAAGACGGGACAGTATGGGCAGTGGACCAGCTCAGTAGCGTCTGTGTGTTTACTCAGCCTGGTGAGTAACCTTTTGTTTCTGTTTTGATGGGACAGGGCACTAGTCAACGGTTCCATCTAAGGTGTGTTGCAGGAAAGTGTTTTTGATAGCTTGGGTAATTCGATACCAAATACCTCTCTAACACTAAGAAAATATTGGCAACTAGCAGGTGTTTTAATTGTGAATTGCCTACACACATTATTGAATTACACACATAAATAAGAGTCTCCCATTGTAAGAGTCTCCCACAGTATGAGTCTCCCATTGTAAGAGTCTCCCACTGTAAGAGTCTCCCACTGTAAGAGTCTCCCACTGTAAGAGTCTCCCACAGTATGAGTCTCCCACTGTAAGAGTCTCCCACTGTAAGAGTCTCCCACTGTAAGAGTCTCCCACTGTAAGAGTCTCCCACTGTATGAGTCTCCCACTGTATGAGTCTCCCACTGTAAGAGTCTCCCACTGTATGAGTCTCCCACAATAAGAGTCTCCCACTGTAAGAATCTCCCACTGTAAGAGTCTCCCACAGTATGAGTCTCCCACTGTAAGAATCTCCCACTGTAAGAGTCTCCCACAATAAGAGTCTCCCACTGTAAGAATCTCCCACTGTAAGAGTCTCCCACAGTATGAGTCTCCCACTGTAAGAATCTCCCACTGTAAGAGTCTCCCACAATAAGAGTCTCCCACTGTAAGAATCTCCCACTGTAAGAGTCTCCCACTGTAAGAGTCTCCCACTGTAAGAGTCTCCCATTTCTAAAATGTTTTTAGCATGTAGTTGACAGTTTATTCACTCTCAAACCCTTTACAATTTCTAAAAGGTCCAAGATGTTTTTGAATTTCTATGTGTTTTTTTTTGCAAGTGTGTTTGCATACTGCAATGTGTTTGCCTAATTCAATGTGTTTGCATACTGCAATGTGTTTGCATACTACAATGTGTTTGCCTTTTGGCAGTCCTACTGCTCTTTCAATACTGACACAAGACAGTATTTCAAATGTTGGACACCATCAAAACACTGCAGGATCAATACACTACACTGCAGGATCAATACACTACACTGCAGGATCAATACACTACACTGCAGGATCAATAGACTACACTGCAGGATCAATACACTACACTGCAGGATCAATAGACTACACTGCAGGATCAATACACTACACTGCAGGATCAATACACTACACTGCAGGATCAATAGACTACACTGCAGGATCAATACACTACACTGCAGGATCAATACACTACAGCAGGATCATAACTACTGCAGGATCAATAGACTACACTGCAGGATCAATACACTACACTGCAGGATCAATACACTACACTGCAGGATCAATACACTACACTGCAGGATCAATACACTATACTTCTATCTTCACTGAAGCAGTTATATATAATGTTTTACTTGTCTAATGTCTACTCATAGTCGTGAACAAAAATATTGGCACCCTGCACTTTTTTCAAGTAACTCACAATTTTCCCTAAAAGTAAGTATGAAATTGGCCAAAGTATTTGGTGTCCACAATTCTTTATTTTACTTTTAATACTACAGAACCTTTGTTTTTGATTCAGAACTTAATATATCAATTTAAGTCAGAAAATAAACAGAAATGGCATTGACAAAATGATTGACACCCTAGACCTCAATATTTGGTAGCACAGCCATTGGTCAAAATAACTGCAATCCAGCGCTTCCTATAACCATCAATGAGCTTCCTGTAGCTCTGTACCGGCAGTTTGACCCACTCCTCTTGTGCAAACTGCTCCAGTTCTCCCAGACTTGAAGGGTGCCTTCTCCTAACTGCTGTTTTCAGATCTCTCCACAAGTTTTCAATGAGATTTAGATCTGGACTCATTGCGGGCCACTTCAGAACAGTCCAGTGTTTTGTCTTGAGCCCTTCCTGGGTGCTTTTTGAAGTGTGTTTGGGGTCGTTGTCCTGCTGGAAGATCCACGACCTTCGACGGAGACCCAGCTTTCTGACACCGGGTGCGACATTGCGCTCCAAAATGCCTTGGTATTCTCCTGATTTCACGATGCCATGCATACGTTCACGGCACCCAGTGTCAGAGGTAGCAAAGCAACCCCAAAACATCACTGAACCTACTCCATGTTTGACTGTAGAGAAGGTGTTCTTTTCTTTGAAGGCTTCATTTTGTTTTCTGTAACCATAGAGATGGTGTGCTTTACCAAAAAGCTCTAATTGGGTCTCATATGTCCACAGGACACTCTCCCAGAAGGATATTGGTCTTATTGCCATCTTGGGATTTCTACTTTGTGCGGTACTAGGAGTTATCTATTGAGGCTTAACAATATTACTGTTACTATTGAGGCTTAACAATATTACTGTTACTACTGGGGCTTAACAGTATTACTGTTACTACTGGGGCTTAACAATATTACTGTTACTACTGGGGCTTAACAATATTACTGTTACTACTGGGGCTTAACAATATTACTGTTACTACTGGGGCTTACAATATTACTGTCTACTGGGGCTTAACAATATTACTGTTACTACTGGGGCTTAACAATATTACTGTTACTACTGGGCTTAACAATATTACTTTACTACTGGGCTTAACAATATTACTGTTACTACTGGGGCTTAACAATATTACTGTTACTACTGGGGCTTAACAATATTACTGTTACTACTGGGGCTTAACATATTACTGTTACTACTGGGCTTAACAGTATTACTGTTACTACTGGGCTTAACAATATTACTGTTACTACTGGGGCTTAACAATATTACTGTTACTACTGGGGCTTAACAATATTACTGTTACTACTGGGGCTTAACAATATTACTGTTACTACTGGGCTTAACAATATTATTGTTACTACTGGGGCTTAACAGTATTACTGTTACTACTGGGGCTTAACAATATTACTGTTACTACTGGGGCTTAACAATATTACTGTTACTACTGGGGCTTAACAATATTACTGTTACTACTGGGGCTTAACAATATTACTGTTACTACTGGGGCTTAACAGTATTACTGTTACTACTGGGGCTTAACAATATTACTGTTACTACTGGGCTTAACAATATTACTGTTCTACTGGGGCTTAACAGTATTACTGTATACTAGGGGCTTAACAATATTACGTTACTACTGGGCTTAACATATTACTGTTACTACTGGGGCTTAACATATTATTGTACCTGGGTAACAATATTACTGTTACTACTGGGGCTTACAATATACTGTTACTACTGGGGCTTAACAATATTACTGTTACTACGGGGGCTTAACAGTATTACTGTTACTACTGGGGCTTACCAATATTACTTACTACTGGGTATATACTGACTTAACAATATTACTGTTACTACTGGGCTTACATATTACTGTACACTGGGCTTAACAGTATTACTGTTACTACTGGGGCTTAACAATATTATTGTTACTACTGGGGCTTAACAGTATTACTGTTACTACTGGGGGCTTAACAATATTACTGTTACTACTATGGGGCTTAACAAATTACTGTTACTACTGGGCTTAACATTATGTTACTACTGGGGCTTAACAGTATTACTGTTACTACTGGGGCTTAACAATATTACTGTTACTACTGGGGCTTAACAGTATTACTGTTACTACTGGGGCTTAACAATATTACTGTTACACTGGCTTAACAATATTACTGTTACTACTGGGGCTTAACAGTATTACTGTTACTACTGGGGCTTAACAATATTACTGTTACTACTGGGGCTTAACAATATTACTGTTACTACTGGGGCTTAACAGTATTACTGTTACTACTGGGGCTTAACAGTATTACTGTTACTACTGGGGCTTAACAATATTACTGTTACTACTGGGGCTTAACAATATTACTGTTACTACTGGGGCTTAACAGTATTACTGCTGCAAGCATTGAAACCAGTCATAACCTCATAATAATTCCCTCGAATCCTCCTGCCTTCATAATGCTCCCTATATCCAGTAATTAGTGATAATTTAAATTACATTATAAACAGACTTTGCCCTTCGATGGATCTCACAGCTACAGGCAATGAGTCAAACAACTGAATAGGAGGTAGCACAAGAAAGGGTGTGTGTGTGTGTGTTTGTAGTGTGGTGTGTGTATGCGTGCGTGTGTGTGTGTGTGTGTGTGTTGTGTGTATGCGTGCGTGCGTGTGTGTGTGTGTGTGTGTT
>NC_052327.1:56122651-56131499 GCF_016432855.1 Salvelinus namaycush | reverse complement strand
ACAACAAACAGTTGTTGCCGGAATAGTTTATACTGAGAATATCTTAGATTTATTCAAGTCTTTGTCAACATCCTGTTTATTTTCTGTACAAAATGTATTGACCAATTAGTTTTGCACATGTTAATATTGTAAATAAAAGCCTCTAAGAGAGGTGAGCATCAGAACATCCTGTCTCCTCACCGTCCAATCTGCCGCTTCGGTTACAGAACATCCTGTCTGTCTCCTCACCGTCCAATCTGCCGCTTCGGTTACAGAACATCCTGTCTGTCTCCTCACCGTCCAATCCGCCGCTTTCAGTTACAGAACATCCTGTCTGTCTCCTCACCGTCCAATCCACCGCTTTCGGTTACAGAACATCCTGTCTGTCTCCTCACTGTCCAATCTGCCGCTTCGGTTACAGAACATCCTGTCTGTCTCCTCACCGTCCAATCTGCCGCTTCGGTTACAGAACATCCTGTCTGTCTCCTCACCGTCCAATCCGCCGCTTCGGTTACAGAACATCCTGTCTGTCTCCTCACCGTCCAATCCATCGCTTTCGGTTACAGAACATCCTGTCTGTCTCCTCACCGTCCAATCCACCGCTTTCGGTTACAGAACATCCTGTCTGTCTCCTCACCGTCCAATCCACCGCTTTCAGTTACAGAACATCCTGTCTGTCTCCTCACCGTCCAATCCACGCTTCGGTTACAGAACATCCTGTCTGTCTCCTCACCGTCCAATCCACCGCTTTCGGTTACAGAACATCCTGTCTGTCTCCTCACCGTCCAATCCACCGCTTTCAGTTACAGAACATCCTGTCTGTCTCCTCACCGTCCAATCTGCCGCTTCAGTTACAGAACATCCTGTCTGTCTCCTCACCGTCCAATCTGCCGCTTCGGTTACAGAACATCCTGTCTGTCTCCTCACTGTCCAATCCACCGCTTTCAGTTACAGAACATCCTGTCTGTCTCCTCACCGTCCAATCCACCGCTTTCAGTTACAGAACATCCTGTCTGTCTCCTCACCGTCCAATCCGCCGCTTCGGTTACAGAACATCCTGTCTGTCTCCTCACCGTCCAATCCACCGCTTCGGTTACAGAACATCCTGTCTGTCTCCTCACCGTCCAATCCACCGCTTCGGTTACAGAACATCCTGTCTGTCTCCTCACCGTCCAATCCACCGCTTCGGTTACAGAACATCCTGTCTGTCTCCTCACCGTCCAATCCACCGCTTCGGTTACAGAACATCCTGTCTGTCTCCTCACCGTCCAATCCGCCGCTTTCAGTTACAGAACATCCTGTCTGTCTCCTCACCGTCCAATCCACCGCTTTCGGTTACAGAACATCCTGTCTGTCTCCTCACCGTCCAATCTGCCGCTTCGGTTACAGAACATCCTGTCTGTCTCCTCACCGTCCAATCCGCCGCTTCGGTTACAGAACATCCTGTCTGTCCTCACCGTCCAATCCACCGCTTTGGTTACAGAACATCCTGTCTGTCTCCTCACCGTCCAATCCACCGCTTTCGGTTACAGAACATCCTGTCTGTCTCCTCACCGTCCAATCCACCGCTTTCAGTTACAGAACATCCTGTCTGTCTCCTCACTGTCCAATCTGCCGCTTCGGTTACAGAACATCCTGTCTGTCTCCTCACCGTCCAATCTGCCGCTTCGGTTACAGAACATCCTGTCTGTCTCCTCACCGTCCAATCCGCCGCTTCGGTTACAGAACATCCTGTCTGTCTCTCTCACCGTCCAATCTGCCGCTTTCAGTTACAGAACATCCTGTCTGTCTCCTCACCGTCCAATCTGCCGCTCGGTTACAGAACATCCTGTCTGTCTCCTCACCGTCCAATCTGCCGCTTTCAGTTACAGAAATCCTGTCTGTCTCCTCACCGTCCAATCTGCCGCTTCGGTAACAGACATCCTGTCTGTCCCTCACCGTCCAATCCGCCGCTTCAGTTACAGAACATCCTGTCTGTCTCCTCACCGTCAATCCACCGCTTCGGTTACAGAACATCCTGTCTGTCTCCTCACCGTCCAATCCACCGCTTCGGTTACAGAACATCCTGTCTGTCTCCTCACCGTCCAATCCACCGCTTTCGGTTACAGAACATCCTGTCTGTCTCCTCACCGTCCAATCCACCGCTTCGGTTACGAACATCCTGTCTGTCTCCTCACCGTCCAATCCACCGCTTCGGTTACAGAACATCCTGTCTGTCTCCTCACCGTCCAATCCACCGCTTCGGTTACAGAACATCCTGTCTGTCTCCTCACCGTCCAATCCACCGCTTTCGGTTACAGAACATCCTGTCTGTCTCCTCACCGTCCAATCCACCGCTTTCGGTTACAGAACATCCTGTCTGTCTCCTCACTGTCCAATCCGCCGCTTCGGTTACAGAACATCCTGTCTGTCTCCTCACTGTCCAATCCGCCGCTTCGGTTACAGAACATCCTGTCTGTCTCCTCACTGTCCAATCCACCGCTTTCGGTTACAGAACATCCTGTCTGTCTCCTCACCGTCCAATCCACCGCTTTCGGTTACAGAACATCCTGTCTGTCTCCTCACCGTCCAATCCTTTCAGTTACAGAACATCCTGTCTGTCTCCTCACTGTCCAATCTGCCGCTTCGGTTACAGAACATCCTGTCTGTCTCCTCACCGTCCAATCTGCCGCTTCGGTTACAGAACATCCTGTCTGTCTCCTCACGTCCATCCGCCGCTTCGGTTACAGAACATCCTGTTGTCTCCCACCGTCCAATCTGCCGCTTTCAGTTACAGAAACATCCTGTTCGTCTCCTCACCGTCCAATCTGCCGCTTCGGTTACAGAACATCCTGTCTGTCTCCTCACCGTCCAATCTGCCGCTTTCAGTTACAGAACATCCTGTCTGTCTCCTCACCGTCCAATCTGCCGCTTCGGTTACAGAACATCCTGTCTGTCTCCTCACCGTCCAATCCGCCGCTTCAGTTACAGAACATCCTGTCTGTCTCCTCACCGTCCAATCCACCGCTTCGGTTACAGAACATCCTGTCTGTCTCTCACCGTCAATCCACCGCTTCGGTACAGAACATCTGTCTGTCTCCTCACCGTCCAATCCACCGCTTTCGGTTACAGAACATCCTGTCTGTCTCCTCACCGTCCAATCCACCGCTTCGGTTACAGAACATCCTGTCTGTCTCCTCACCGTCCAATCCACCGCTTCGGTTACAGAACATCCTGTCTGTCTCCTCACCGTCCAATCACCGCTTCGGTTACAGAACATCCTGTCTGTCTCCTCACCGTCCAATCCACCGCTTTCGGTTACAGACATCCTGTCTGTCTCCTCACCGTCCAATCCACCGCTTTCGGTTACAGAACATCCTGTCTGTCTCCTCACTGTCCAATCCGCCGCTTCGGTTACAGAACATCCTGCTGTCTCCTCACCGTCCAATCCACCGCTTTCGGTTACAGAAACATCCTGTCTGTCTCCTCACCGTCCAATCCACCGCTTTCGGTTACAGAACATCCTGTCTGTCTCCTCACCGTCCAATCCACCGCTTTCAGTTACAGAACATCCTGTCTGTCTCCTCACTGTCCAATCTGCCGCTTCGGTTACAGAACATCCTGTCTGTCTCCTCACCGTCCATCTGCCGCTTCGGTTACAGAACATCCTGTCTGTCTCCTCACCGTCCCAATCCGCCGCTTCGGTTACAGAACATCCTGTCTGTCTCCTCACCGTCCAATCTGCCGCTTTCAGTTACAGAACATCCTGTCTGTCTCCTCACCGTCCAATCTGCCGCTTCGGTTACAGAACATCCTGTCTGTCTCCTCACCGTCCAATCTGCCGCTTTCAGTTACAGAACATCCTGTCTGTCTCCTCACCGTCCAATCTGCCGCTTCGGTTACAGAACATCCTGTCTGTCTCCTCACCGTCCAATCCGCCGCTTCAGTTACAGAACATCCTGTCTGTCTCCTCACCGTCCAATCCACCGCTTCGGTTACAGAACATCCTGTCTGTCTCCTCACCGTCCAATCCACCGCTTCGGTTACAGAACATCCTGTCTGTCTCCTCACCGTCCAATCCACCGCTTCGGTTACAGAACATCCTGCTGTCTCCTCACCGTCCATCCACCGCTTCGGTTACAGAACATCCTGTCTGTCTCCTCACCGTCCAATCCACCGCTTCGGTTACAGAACATCCTGTCTGTCTCCTCACCGTCCAATCCACCGTTCGGTTACAGAACATCCTGTCTGTCTCTCACCGTCCAATCCACCGCTTTCGGTTACAGAACATCCTGTCTGTTCCTCACCGTCCAATCCACCGCTTTCGGTTACAGAACATCCTGTCTGTCTCCTCACTGTCCAATCCGCCGCTTCGGTTACAGAACATCCTGTCTGTCTCCTCACTGTCCAATCCGCCGCTTCGGTTACAGAACATCCTGTCTGTCTCCTCACTGTCCAATCCGCCGCTTCGGTTACAGAACATCCTGTCTGTCTCCTCACCGTCCAATCCACCGCTTCGGTTACAGAACATCCTGTCTGTCTCCTCACCGTCCAATCCACCGCTTTCGGTTACAGACATCCTGTCTGTCTCCTCACCGTCAATCCACCGCTTCGGTTACGAAACATCCTGTCTGTCTCCTCACTGTCCAATCCGCCGCTTCGGTTACAGAACATCCTGTCTGTCTCCTCACGTCCAATCCGCCGCTTCGGTTACAGAACATCCTGTCTGTTCCTCACCGTCCAATCCACCGCTTCGGTTACAGAACATCCTGTCTGTCTCCTCACCGTCCAATCCACCGCTTTCGGTTACACATCTGTCTTCTCCCACCGCAATCCACCTTCGGTTACAGAACATCCTGTCTGTCTCCTCACCGTCCAATCCACCGCTTCGGTTACAGAACATCCTGTCTGTCTCCTCACCGTCCAATCCACCGCTTCGGTTACAGAACATCCTGTCTGTCTCCTCACCGTCCAATCACCGCTTCGGTTACAGAACATCCTGTCTGTCTCCTCACCGTCCAATCCCCGCTTTCGGTTACAGAACATCCTGTCTGTCCCTCACTGTCCAATCCGCCGCTTCGGTTACAGAAATCCTGTCTGTCTCCTCACCGTCCAATCCACCGCTTTCGGTTACAGAACATCCTGTCTGTCTCCTCACCGTCCAATCCACCGCTTTCGGTTACAGAACATCCTGTCTGTCTCCTCACCGTCCAATCCACCGCTTTCAGTTACAGAACATCCTGTCTGTCTCTCCACTGTCCAATCTGCCGTCGGTTACAGAACATCCTGTCTGTCTCCTCCCGTCCAATCTGCCGCTTCGGTTACAGAACATCCTGTCTGTCTCCTCACCGTCCAATCCGCCGCTTCGGTTACAGAACATCCTGTCTGTCTCCTCACCGTCCAATCTGCGCCTTTCAGTTACAGAACATCCTGTCTGTCTCTCACCGTCCAATCTGCCGCTTCGGTTACAGAACATCCTGTCTGTCTCCTCACCGTCCAATCTGCCGCTTTCAGTTACAGAACATCCTGTCTGTCTCCTCACCGTCCAATCTGCCGCTTCGGTTACAGAACATCCTGTCTGTCTCCTCACCGTCCAATCCGCCGCTTCAGTTACAGAACATCCTGTCTGTCTCCTCACCGTCCAATCCACCGCTTCGGTACAGAACATCCTGTCTGTCTCCTCACCGTCCAATCCACCGCTTCGGTTACAGAACATCCTGTCTGTCTCCTCACCGTCCAATCCACCGCTTTCGGTTACAGAACATCCTGTCTGTCTCCTCACCGTCCAATCACCGCTTCGGTTACAGAACATCCTGTCTGTCTCCTCACCGTCCAATCCACCGCTTCGGTTACAGAACATCCTGTCTGTCTCCTCCCGTCCAATCCACCGCTTCGGTTACAGAACATCTGTCTGTCTCCTCACGTCCAATCCACCGCTTTCGGTTACAGAACATCCTGTCTGTCTCCTCACCGTCCAATCCGCTTTCGGTTACAGAACATCCTGTCTGTCTCCTCACTGTCCAATCCGCCGCTTCGGTTACAGAAATCCTGTCTGTCTCCTCACTGTCCAATCGCCGCTTCGGTTACAGAACATCCTGTCTGTCTCCTCACTGTCCAATCCGCCGTTCGGTTACAGAACATCCTGTCTGTCTCCTCACCGTCCAATCCACCGCTTCGGTTACAGAACATCCTGTCTGTCTCCTCACCGTCCAATCCACCGCTTTCGGTTACAGAACATCCTGCTGTCTCCTCACGTCCAATCCACCGCTTTGGTTACAGAACATCCTGTCTGTCTCCTCACTGTCCAATCCGCCGCTTCGGTTACAGAACATCCTGTCTGTCTCCTCACTGTCCAATCCGCCGCTTCGGTTACAGAACATCCTGTCTGTCTCCTCACCGTCCAATCCACCGCTTCGGTTACAGAACATCCTGTCTGTCTCCTCACCGTCCAATCCACCGCTTTCGGTTACAGAACATCCTGTCTGTCCCTCACCGTCCAATCCACCGCTTCGGTTACAGAACATCCTGTCTGTCTCCTCCACGTGCCAATCCACCGCTTCGGTTACAGAACATCCTGTCTGTCTCCTCACCGTCCAATCCACCGCTTTATATCTCTACTCTAGCCAACCTGTTACCTGCCCAGCCTGCTCTCTCCCAGGTATATCTCTACTCTAGCCAACCTGTTACCTGCCGCCTGCTCTCTCCCAGGTATATCTCTACTCTAGCCAACCTGTTACCTGCCCAGCCTGCTCTCTCCCAGGTATATCTCTACTTAGCAACCTGTTACCTGCCCAGCCTGCTCTCTCCCAGGTATATCTCTACTCTAGCCAACCTGTTACCTGCCCAGCCTGCTCTCTCCCAGGTATATCTCTACTGTAGCAACCTGTTACCTGCCCAGCCTGCTCTCTCCCAGGTATATCTCTACTGTAGTCAACCTGTTACCTGCCCAGCCTGCTCTCTCCCAGGTATATCTCTACTGTAGTCAACCTGTTACCTGCCCAGCCTGCTCTCTCCCAGGTATATCTCTACTGTAGTCAACCTGTTACCTGCCCAGCCTGCTCTCTCCCAGGTATATCTCTACTGTAGTCAACTGTTACCTGCCCAGCCTGCTCTCTCCCAGGTATATCTCTACTGTAGTCCAACCTGTTACCTGCCCAGCCTGCTTCTCTCCCAGGTATACTCTCTACTGTAGTCAACCTGTTACCTGCCCAGCCTGCTCTCTCCAGGTATATCTCTACTGTAGTCAACCTGTTACCTGCCCAGCCTGCTCTCTCCCAGGTATATCTCTACTGCTAGCCAAACTGTTACCTGCCCAGCCTGCTCTCTCCCAGGTATATCTCTACTGTAGTCAAACTGTTACCTGCCCAGCCTGCTCTCTCCCAGGTATATCTCTACTGTAGTCAACCTGTTACCTGCCCAGACTGCTCTCTCCAGGTATCTACTAGTCACTGTTCCTGCCAGACTGCTCTCTCCCAGGTATATCTCTACTGTAGTCAACCTGTTACCTGCCCAGCCTGCTCTCTCCCAGGTATATCTCTACTGTAGTCAAACTGTTACCTGCCCAGCCTGCTCTCCTTTCCCAGGTATATCTCTACTGTAGCAACCTAGTTACCTGCCCAGCCTGCTCTCTCCCAGGTATATCTCTACTGTAGTCAAACCTGTTACCTGCCCAGCCTCCTCTCTCCCAGGTATATCTCTACTGCTAGCCAACCTGTTACCTGCCCAGCCTGCTCTCTCCCAGGTATATCTCTACTGTAGTCAACCTGTTACCTGCCCAAGCCTGCTCTCTCCCAGGTATATCTCTACTGTAGTCAAACTGTTACCTGCCCAGCCTGCTCTCTCCCAGGTATATCTCTACTGTAGTCAACCTGTTACCTGCCCAGCCTGCTCTCTCCCAGGTATATCTCTACTGTAGCCAACCTGTTTACCTGCCCAGCCTGCTCTCTCCCAGGTATATCTCTACTGTAGCCAACCTGTTACCTGCCCAGCCTGCTCTCTCCCAGGTATATCTCTACTGTAGTCAACTGTTACCTGCCCAGCCTGCTCTCTCCCAGGTATATCTCTACTGTAGCCAACCTGTTACCTGCCCAGCCTGCTCTCTCCCAGGTATATCTCTACTGTAGTCAAACTGTTACCTGCCCAGCCTGCTCTCTCCCAGGTATATCTCTACTGTAGCCTTGAACCCAGCCTGCTCTCTCCAGATTGTAGTCCCCAGCCTGCTCTCTCCCAGGTATATCTCTACTGTAGCCAACCTGTTACCTGCCCAGCCTGCTCTCTCCCAGGTATATCTCTACTGTAGTCAACCTGTTACCTGCCCAGCCTGCTCTCTCCCAGGTATATCTCTACTGTAGTCAAACTGTTACCTGCCCAGCCTGCTCTCTCCCAGGTATATCTCTACTGTAGCCAAACTGTTACCTGCCCAGCCTGCTCTCTCCCAGGTATATCTCTACTGTAGTCAAACTGTTACCTGCCCAGCCTGCTCTCTCCCAGGTATATCTCTACTGTAGTCAAACTGTTACCTGCCCAGCCTGCTCTCTCCCAGGTATATCTCTACTGTAGTCAAACTGTTACCTGCCCAGCCTGCTCTCTCCCAGGTATATCTCTACTGTAGTCAAACTGTTACCTGCCCAGCCTGCTCTCTCCCAGGTATATCTCTACTGTAGTCAAACTGTTACCTGCCCAGCCTGCTCTCTCCCAGGTATATCTCTACTGCTAGTCCAACCTGTTACCTGCCCAGCCTGCTCTCTCCCAGGTATATCTCTACTCTAGCCAACCTGTTACCTGCCCAGCCTGCTCTCTCCCAGGTATATCTCTACTGTAGTCAAACTGTTACCTGCCCAGCCTGCTCTCTCCCAGGTATATCTCTACTGTAGTCAACCTGTTACCTGCC
>NC_052327.1:56105151-56117651 GCF_016432855.1 Salvelinus namaycush | reverse complement strand
GGGCCCATCGGGACTCCCATCAGGCTCTGGTCAAAATCAGGGGTGTATGAGCCATCTGGCAATTCTGGCGAATGTCAGATGGGGTGGACTAAGTTCGGGCCGGGGGCCCATGAACATCTTGCGACTACAGGGGGTGCTGTTCCGAATTAGCATTTTGTCGTCTCCAAATTAAACTGCCTAGTACTCAATTCTTGCTCGTACAATATGCATATTATTAATTCTATTGGATAGAAAACACTTTCTAGTTTCATACAAAGTTGGAATGATGTCTGTGGGTGACCCAGAACTCTTTCTACAGCGAAATCCATGACAGACAGTGAAAGGTCTGAGAGCGAAGCTCTGGTTTCAGATCAGTTTTTAAGGTCTCTGTCTATCCTATGGAACGACACGAACTGCACCCGCCTTCCCCTGGATGTCAGTAACCAATGAGAAGTGGAATGGGCCTTCTGCGTAGCTCTCAGAGGTTATAAAGGACCAAGGAGTGAGGGTAGCCCCCCTTTCGACGCTCGCCTTTACGCAGGAAGACACCTCCGGATGCCATTTTCAAAGGCTCGGTTATCAACGTAAAATGTATCCGTCTGTAATTTAATTCGATATAGGACTTAGAAACATCATAAGGTAGTTAATTTAAACCGTTTTATAGCAATTTATATCCGTTTAGTGCGATTTTGATGCATTTCTATGTGAAGCACCGGGCACATTTCGGGGTCCCGGTCGAACGTTAGCGGGCATTTAGACGGACAAAGGACATCTTTCGACCAAAAGAAGATTAAACCCAAGAAAGAATACATTGCCCAAGAATCTGATGGAAGAACAGCTCAAAGTAAGCAATATTTAATATGATAAATCGTTGTTCTGTCGAAATATTTTAAACGCATATTTCGCCATTTTGTTTGGTATAGCTTCACTTGGCGAACCCTGTATTGAAAAGTAAGGATAATTTTAAAAATGTAAGTCAGCGGTTGCATTAAGAACTAATTTGTCTTTCGATTCCTGTCAACTCTGTATTTTTTAGTCAAGTATATGATTAGCTTTCGATTAAACTAGATCACTCTGAAAGCTGACGTCCCTCATTTTGATGCTTGAGTTGTGACTATTTCCATTGTATAACCACGGTTTTGTATGGCTAAATATGCACCTTTTCGAACAAACTGTATATGTATGTTGTAAAATGATGTTACAGGAGTGTCATCGGAAGAATTCTGAGAAGGTTAGTGAAAAAATTAATATATTTTGGCGATGATAACGTTATAGCTCCCTTTGCCTTGAATTCATGCTCTACTAACGTTTTCACATGTGGTATGCTAACTTATCGATTTATTGTGTTTTCGCTGAAAAACGCTTAGAAAATCTGAAATATGGTCTGAAATCACAAGAACTGTGTCTTTCCATTGCTATGCTTTGTCTATTTTTATGAAATGTTTTATGATGAGTAAATTGGTCATACACGTTGCTCTATCTAGTAATTCTAGTCGATTTGTGATGGTCGGTGCAATTGTAAACTGTGATTTCTACCTGAAATATGCACTTTTTTCTAACAACACCTATCCTATACCATAAATATGTTATCAGACTGTCATCTGATGAGTTTTTTTCTTGGTTTGTTGCTATCAATATCTTAGTTTAGCCGAATTGGTGATAGCTAGTGGTGGAGAGAGAAAATGGTGGACAAAGAAAGATGGTGTATTTTGCTAACGTGGTTAGCTAATAGATTTACATATTGTGTCTTCCCTGTAAAACATTTTAAAAAACAGAAATGATGGGTTTATTCACAAGATCTGTATCTTTCATCTGGTGTCTTGGACTTGTGATTTAATGATATTTAGATGCTACTATTTACTTGTGAAGCTATGCTAGCGATGCTAATCAGTGTGGGGGGGGTGGGGGGTGATCCCGGATCCGGGTTGGTGACTCGTTAAAGGTTAAGAAAAAAAAAAGAAAAAAAGAATTTTGTGCAATTTCTCTGTTATACTAATCTATAATGAGCCTTTGGATGATCAGTGGGGGATGGCCCGGCCCCCCTACCAGGATGGGCCGGTCCCCCTACCAGGACCCTACCGGTCCCTCTACCGGTTTTCTGATAGGCTGAGCTGAGGCCACACAAACTCACATTCAAAGTCAAACGCGACATCAACAAAGAGACCTGCAACGACTCTTTCATCAGTTAGACATGGATCATGGGTTGTAAAAAATGGAAAGGGTGCCTATAAGCCCAGAAAGAGCACGCTGTACATTGTCACTTCACTCAAAACATCCTGTATTTGTATTTATTATGGATCCCCGTTAGTTCCTGCCAAGGCAGCAGCTACTCTTCCTGGGGTTTATTATGGATCCCCATTAGTTCCTGCCAAGGCAGCAGCTACTCTTCCTGGGGTTTATTATGGATCCCCGTTAGTTCCTGCCAAGGCAGCAGCTACTCTTCCTGGGGTTTATTATGGATCCCCATTAGTTCCTGCCAAGGCAGCAGCTACTCTTCCTGGGGTTTATTATGGATCCCCATTAGTTCCTGCCAAGGCAGCAGCTACTCTTCCTGGGGTTTATTATGGATCCCCATTAGTTCCTGCCAAGGCAGCAGCTACTCTTCCTGGGGTTTATTATGGATCCCCGTTAGTTCCTGCCAAGGCAGCAGCTACTCTTCCTGGGGTTTATTATGGATCCCCATTAGTTCCTGCCAAAGCAGCAGCTACTCTTCCTAGGGTTTATTATGGATCCCCGTTAGTTCCTGCCAAGGCAGCAGCTACTCTTCCTGGAGTTTATTATGGATCCCCATTAGTTCCTGCCAAGGCAGCAGCTACTCTTCCTGGGGTTTATTATGGATCCCCATTAGTTCCTGCCAAGGCAGCAGCTACTCTTCCTGGGGTTTATTATGGATCCCAATTAGTTCCTGCCAAGGCAGCAGCTACTCTTCCTGGGGTTTATTGTGGATCCCCATTAGTTCCTGCCAAGGCAGCAGCTACTCTTCCTGGGGTTTATTATGGATCCCCATTAGTTCCTGCCAAGGCAGCAGCTAATCTTCCTGGGGTTTATTATGGATCTCCATTAGTTCCTGCCAAGGCAGCAGCTACTCTTCCTGGGGTTTATTATGGATCCCCATTAGTTCCTGCCAAGGCAGCAGCTACTCTTCCTGGGGTTTATTATGGATCCCCATTAGTTCCTGCCAAGGCAGCAGCTACTCTTCCTGGGGTTTATTATGGATCCCCATTAGTTCCTGCCAAGGCAGCAGCTACTCTTCCTGAGGTTTATTATGGATCCCCATTAGTTCCTGCCAAGGCAGCAGCTACTCTTCCTGGGGTTTATTATGGATCCCCATTAGTTCCTGCCAAGGCAGCAGCTACTCTTCCTGGGGTTTATTATGGATCCTCATTAGTTCCTGCCAAGGCAGCAGCTACTCTTCCTGGGGTTTATTATGGATCCCCATTAGTTCCTGCCAAGGCAGCAGCTACTCTTCCTGGGGTTTATTATGGATCCCCATTAGTTCCTGTCAAGGCAGCAGCTACTCAGCAACTACTCAGTTTCTGAATAGGTGGCAAGAAATGTTAGTCCTAAATATTTAAAAAACTAAAAGCATTGTATTTGGGTCAAATCATTCACTAAATCCCAAACTCTCTCCTCCCCTCCCTTCTCTCCACTCCTCCCCTCCCCTCTCTCCTCTCCTCCCCTCTCTTCTCTTCTCCTCTCCACTCCTACCCTCTCCCTTTCCCTATCCCACTCTCTCCCTCCATTACTCTCTCCCCTTTTCACTCTCTCTCTCTCCGTCCTCCTCTCCACTCCTCCCCTCTCTCCTCCTCTCCCCTCTCTCCACTCCTCCCCTCTCCACTCGTACCCTCTCCTCCCCTCTCCCTTATCCCACTCTCTCCCTCCCCAATTACTCTCTCCCCTTTTCACTCTCTCTCTCTCCGTCCTCCTCTCCATTTCCCTCCCCTCTCTCCTCCCCTCTCTCCCTCCACAGTGGATAGCCCTGGCGTCTCTGTTTTTCATCCTCGTGTCCATCTCCACCTTCTGTCTGGAGACCCACGAGTTCTTCAACCCCATCGTGAACCGCACCGAGCTGGAGCTGGTGGACAACGTAACGGTGGAGCATGTGTACCAGGAAACGGAGACGGTGGTCTATCTCACCTATATCGAGGGCGTCTGCGTGGTCTGGTTTACCTTCGAGTTCATGATGCGAGTCATATTCTGTCCGGACAAGATGGAGTTCATGAAGAAAGCTCTCAACGTTATCGACTTCGTGGCTATCTTACCGTTCTACCTGGAGGTCGGGCTGAGCGGGCTGTCGTCTAAAGCAGCTAAGGATGTTCTGGGGTTCCTGAGGGTGGTGAGGTTTGTCAGGATCCTTCGTATCTTCAAGCTGACCCGTCACTTCGTAGGCCTGAGGGTTCTGGGTCACACGTTACGGGCTAGCACCAATGAGTTCCTCCTCCTCATCATCTTCCTCGCTCTCGGAGTCCTCATCTTCGCCACGATGATCTACTACGCCGAACGGATGGGAGCAGATCCGACCGACCCGCGCGCCAGCGAGCACACACACTTCAAAAACATCCCCATCGGATTCTGGTGGGCCGTTGTTACCATGACGACCCTTGGTTACGGCGACATGTACCCCCAGACGTGGTCGGGCATGCTTGTCGGAGCGTTGTGCGCCCTGTCGGGTGTACTGACCATCGCCATGCCCGTCCCTGTGATCGTCAACAACTTTGGAATGTATTACTCCTTGGCCATGGCGAAGCAGAAGCTACCAAAGAAGAAGAACAAGCATATCCCGCGAGCACCCCAACCAGGATCACCCAACTACTATAAGACCAGCATCAACTCTCCTCCAACGCCCCATAAAGCACCGCTCCTTCCTGAAAGCCCGAACGTAGTCCACCCCGTTTTGGCTCTGGCTCAAAACATTACTCTGACACACGATGACGTCTTCAAAGTAAAGTTTCCAGGTATGAAATCTCTTCTTTTCTCTCCTCCTCATTTCTTCTCTTCTCTGTGGTCAAACTCTCCTGCAACATCCTATTGTTCAGCTGTCTCACTGTCTGTCTCACTGTCTGTCTCACTGTCTGTCTCACTGTCTGTCTCACTGTTTGTTTCACTGTTTGTCTCACTGTCTGTCTCACTGTCTGTCTCACTGTCTGTCTCACTGTTTGTTTCACTGTCTGTCTCACTGTCTGTCTCACTGTCTGTCTCACTGTCTGTCTCACTGTTTGTTTCACTGTTTGTCTCACTGTCTCTCTCACCGTCTGTCTCACTGTCTGTTTCACTGTCTGTCTCACTGTCTGTCTCACTGTCTCTCTCACTGTCTGTCTCACTGTTTGTCTCACTGTCTGTCTCACTGTCTGTCTCACTGTTTGTCTCACTGTCTCTCTCACCGTCTGTCTCACTGTTTGTCTCACTGTCTGTCTCACTGTCTGTCTCACTGTCTCTCTCACTGTCTGTCTCACTGTCTCTCTCACTGTCTGTCTCACTGTTTGTCCCCCTGTTTGTCTCACTGTCTCTCTCACTGTCTGTCTCACTGTTTGTCCCCCTGTTTGTCCCCCTGTCTGTCTCACTGTCTGTCTCACTGTCTGTCTCACTGTCTGTCTCACTGTCTGTCTCACTGTCTGTCTCACTGTCTGTCTCACTGTCTGTCTCACTGTCTGTCTCACTGTCTGTCTCACTGTCTGTCTCACTGTCTGTCTCACTGTCTGTCTCACTGTCTCTCTCACCGTCTGTCTCACTGTTTGTCGTCTTGTCTTTTATCTTCTCTTCTCTTCTCTCCATCGTTCTGCTGTCTCACTGTTTGTCTGTAGACGCCCTCCCTCTACTCCCAGTGGCTCAACCAGGTAACTCGGCCACTTCTGATTGAACAAATTCATCTCTCATTTATTAAAAGATCAATAAGCTGTATGATTAGCAGATTGCGATGTAGCCCGTGGGACGTAGCACATGACTCACTGCCACCTTCCTAGCACTCTCACAGCCAGTCTGGCATCTGCATCCGTGTCGCACGCACGCACGCACGCACGCACGCACGCACGCACGCACGCACACACACACACACACACACACACACACCTCTATAGTAATAATTATGTAATGAAGATTCAAATATGTGTAAGGGGCTTACATCAAGGCAATGTAAAGATATATAAAATATTCTGTAAACTAAATACCAGTATGAAGTTAGCGATTGTTGTTAAGTGTAGTAATTTGGCATCGATAACAGAAATGTTGTTACTATGGTAACTACTACAGCTTTACTACAAAAGAGTAAGAACAAGTTAAAGTTCCGTGTTTATTTGAGGCATTTAAAGGAATATCGCATCACGTTAAGTACTGGACAAGCATGGACTTGTGCAGATCATTGAATGCAGGTGACTAACATGAGCTACCGAGGTACTAGGCTGCTACTTGTCAAGTGGGTTGATGTTTTTAAGGCTAACATACTTGTCTCACGTTGACACCATCCGACGTAGCATACTAAAATGCACCCCCCACTACACCCACTAACCATCTGAGTCCAGACACCATCTCTCCCACTAACCATCTGAGTCCAGACACCATCACCACCACTACACCCACTAACCATCTGAGTCCAGACACCATCACCACCACTACACCCACTAACCATCTGAGTCCAGACACCATCACCACCACTACACCCACTAACCATCTGAGTCCAGACACCATCACCACCACTACACCCACTAATCATCTGAGTCCAGACACCATCACCACCACTACACCCACTAACCATCTGAGTCCAGACACCATCACCACCACTACACCCACTAACCATCTGAGTCCAGACACCATCACCATCACTACACCCACTAACCATCTGAGTCCAGACACCATCACCACCACTACACCCACTAATCATCTGAGTCCAGACACCATCACCACCACTACACCCACTAACCATCTGAGTCCAGAGACCATCACCACCACTACACCCACTAACGATCTGAGTCCAGACACCATCACCATCACTACACCCACTAACCATCTGAGTCCAGACACCATCTCTCCCACTAACCATCTGATTCCAGACACCATCACCACCACTACACCCACTAACCATCTGAGTCCAGACACCATCACCACCACTACACCCACTAACCATCTGAGTCCAGACACCATCACCCCCCACTACACCCACTAACCATCTGAGTCCAGACACCATCACCATCACTACACCCACTAACCATCTGAGTCCACACACCATCACCACCACTACACCCACTAACCATCTGAGTCCAGACACCATCACCCCCCACTACACCCACTAACCATCTGAGTCCAGACACCATCACCACCACTACACCCACTAACCATCTGAGTCCAGACACCATCACCCCCACTACACCCACTAACCATCTGAGTCCAGAGACCATCACCACCACTACACCCACTAACGATCTGAGTCCAGACACCATCACCACCACTACACCCACTAACCATCTGAGTACAGACACCATCTCTCCCACTAACCATCTGATTCCAGACACCATCACCACCACTACACCCACTAACCATCTGAGTCCAGACACCATCACCACCACTACACCCACTAACCATCTGAGTCCAGACACCATCACCATCACTACACCCACTAACCATCTGAGTCCAGACACCATCACCACCACTACACCCACTAACCATCTGAGTCCAGACACCATCACCACCACTACACCCACTAACCATCTGAGTCCAGACACCATCACCCCCCACTACACCCACTAACCATCTGAGTCCAGACACCATCACCATCACTACACCCACTAACCATCTGAGTCCAGACACCATCACCACCACTACACCCACTAACGACCTGAGTCCAGACACCATCACCACCACTACACCCACTAACCATCTGAGTCCAGACACCATCTCTCCCACTACACCCACTAACCATCTGAGTCCAGACACCATCACCACCACTACACCCACTAACCATCTGAGTCCAGACACCATCACCACCACTAACCATCTGAGTCCAGACACCATCTCTCCCACTACACCCACTAACCATCTGAGTCCAGACACCATCACCATCACTACACCCACTAACCATCTGAGTCCAGACACCATCACCACCACTACACCCACTAACCATCTGAGTACAGACACCATCACCCCCCACTACACCCACTAACCATCTGAGTCCAGACACCATCACCATCACCACCACTAACCATCTGAGTCCAGACACCATCTCTCCCACTACACCCACTAACCATCTGAGTCCAGACACCATCACCATCACTACACCCACTAACCATCTGAGTCCAGACACCATCACCACCACTACACCCACTAACGATCTGAGTCCAGACACCATCACCATCACTACACCCACTAACCATCTGAGTCCAGACACCATCACCACCACTACACCCACTAACCATCTGAGTCCAGACACCATCACCACCACTACACCCACTAACGATCTGAGTCCAGACACCATCACCACCACTACACCCACTAACCATCTGAGTCCAGACACCATCACCACCACTACACCCACTAACCATCTGAGTCCAGACACCATCACCACCACTACACCCACTAACGATCTGAGTCCAGACACCATCACCACCACTACACCCACTAACCATCTGAGTCCAGACACCATCACCACCACTAACCATCTGAGTCCAGACACCATCTCTCCCACTACTACTGTACACACTGTAAAATCCTACTGTTGACTGTCCAAAGCAGTGCTATCATAATTGATTTAGATTTAATATTTGATTTGAATCATGCTGGGATATGTGCAGTACAGAATGTAACACTCGACATAAAGCTTCTAATTGAATTATAATTATAATTATTATTATAATTAGAAATATCTTCTAATTGAAGGTGCTGCACCTGGAATTTCTCAGACCTTCTCCCCTATGCGGGCTTCCGAGTGGCGAAGCGGTCTAAGGCACTGAATTTCAGTGCAAGACGCGTTACTGCAGTACCTGGTTCGAATCCAGGCTGTGTCACATCCGGCCGTGATTTGAATCCCATGGGGCGGGGTACAATTGGCCCAGGGTTGTACGGGTTTGGCCAGGGTAGGCCGTCATTGTAAATAGGAATTTGTTCTTAACTGACTTGCCTAGTTAAATAAAATAAAAAGTAAGATAGGTGAATTGCAACAGCACTATGTTCCATTCAAAACATATCCCCCACTCCAATTTCCCTGTAACATAACGGAGACTCAATCTCCTTTTGGTTTTGGTTAAAATATATTTTCACAGCGATTTAGATAGCACAATAATTCCCTACGCTATTCAATGCTTGTTTCCTCACATAAACCCGAAATAGAGCTAACAGTGTAGAATTTTAGTAACCAGGAAATTATGATTTTTCTACATTGGTCACTTGACCCTACTTCCACTAGATAACACAGCCACAAAGTCAAAACAGCTTTCCCATTTTGACAACAGATGCCTCTCCGGCGGCAGAAATCAATAGGCGAATATCACAGCCAAGCACAACACTGGCGGGTAAGTAACACTTTAAAACAATATCATTCCCCTATTACTGCAGCTATATTATGGACATTTTCTTGAAATTATATTTTTGTTGTTGAAAAAATCCTATATGTAGGTCCTTTAAGCTGGTAATGTTGTTGTTTGTTACTAAACATCATATGATTAACTTTTGCCAGACCTCAGCACTGATTAAAGGGAGGTTAGCCTCTGAGGGAATGAATGAAGTTGTATTGAATTGGATGCCCATTTATCTAATTGTTGCAGTTCTCTGCTCTGGTCTCTTGTTTGGCAGTTGGACAAGGAGCATTTAAAATATTTTATCTCCTGTTCTAATTCTATTTCTATGGAATCTCCTGTTCTAATTCTATTGATATGGAATCTCCTGTTCTAATTCTATTGATATGGAATCTCCTGTTCTAATTCTATTGATATGGAATCTCCTGTTCTAATTCGGTTTCCAAGGAATCTCCTGTTCTAATTCCTTTTCTATGGAATCTCCTGTTCTAATTTTAATTATATTTCCATGGAATCTCCTGTTCTATTCCCATTTCTTTGGAATCTCCTGTTCTAATTCTATTTCTATGGAATCTCCTGTTCTAATTCTATTTCTATGCAATCTCCTGTTCTAATTCTATTTCCATGGAATCTCCTATTCTAATTCTATTTCTATGGAAGCTTCTGTTCTATTTCTGTTTCCATGGAATCTCCTGTTCTAATTCTATTTCCATGGAATCTACTATTCTAATTCTATTTCTATCGAATCTCCTGTTCTCCTGTTCTAATTCTATTTCTATGGAATCTCCTGTTCTAATTTTAATTATTATTCTTTGGAATCTCCTGTTCTAATTCTCTTTCCATGGAATCTCCTGTTCTAATTATATTTCTATGGAATCTCCTGTTCTAATTCTATTTCCATGGAATCTCCTGTTCTAATTCTGTTTCTATGGAATCTCCTGTTCTAATTCTATTTCCATGGAATCTCCTGTTCTAATTCTGTTTCTATGGAATCTCCTGTTCTAATTCTTTTTCCATGGAATCTCCTGTTCTAATTCTGTTTCTATGGAATCTCCTGTTCTAATTCTGTTTCTATGGAATCTCCTGTTTTAATTCTATTTTCATGGAATCTCCTGTTCTATTCCCATTTCATTTGAATCTCCTGTTCTAATTCTATTTCTATGGAATCTCCTGTTCTAATTCTGTTTCTATGGAATCTCCTGTTCTAATTCTGTTTCTATGGAATCTCCTGTTCTAATTCTGTTTCTATGGAATCTCCTGTGTGTCTGTCTGAAGATTCCAAGCTGGAGGCGGCCAACGCAGCTCTAGCCAATGAAGACTGTCCTCATATAGACCAGGCCATCTCGCCAGAGGAGATCTTCAGCCCCAGTGAGAGAGAACGGCCTTGTTGTCTCATCACCACAGCTGCAGAACGACCCAACCACAAAGGGGGTAGAGTCAGGAGGGGTACGTACACCTACAGTAACAGCCAAACACAGTCCAACCACACAGGGGGAGGAGAGAGGAGAGTTACGTACTGTAACAGCCAAACACAGGCCGCTATTAAACGGGTTACTTTCCCTACGACCTGATTTCTCATAATCATACATACAGCACACAATGTCAACCTGTGGGCCAACACGCACGTGCATGTGCACATGCATATGACGCAAAAGCACACACACACACACACACACACACACACACACACACACACACACACACACACACACACACACACACACACACACACACACACACACACACACACACACACACACACACACACACAGCCGCCGGAGGGTGCTGCAAATTCTGTTAACACAGGACGAGGAAAGGTCCAGTGTTACCGACGTCTATATAGGTCTGTTAATACAGGACTAGTAAAGGTCTGTTAATACAGGACTAGTAAAGGTCTGTTAATACAGGACTAGTAAAGGCCTGTTAATACAGGACTAGTAAAGGTCTGTTAATACAGGACTAGTAAAGGTCTGTTAATACAGGACTAGTAAAGGTCTGTTAATACAGGACTAGTAAAGGTCTGTTAATACAGGACTAGTAAAGGCCCAGTGTTACAGACTGCTATATAGGTCTGTTAATACAGGACTAGTAAAGGTCTGTTAATACAGGACTAGTAAAGGTCTGTTAATACAGGACTAGTAAAGGTCTGTTAATACAGGACTAGTAAAGGTCCAGTGTTACAGACGTCTATATAGGTCCACTAATACAGGACTAGTAAAGGTCTGTTAATACAGGACTAGTAAAGGTCCAGTGTTACAGACGTCTATATAGGCCTGTTAATACAGGACTAGTAAAGGCCCAGTGTTACAGACGTCTATATAGGTCCACTAATACAGGACTAGTAAAGGCCCAGTGTTACAGACGTCTATATAGGCCTGTTAATACAGGACTAGTAAAGGTCTGTTAATACAGGACTAGTAAAGGTCCAGTGTTACAGACGTCTATATAGGTCTGTTAATACAGGACTAGTAAAGGTCCAGTGTTACAGACGTCTATATAGGTCTGTTAATACAGGACTAGTAAAGGTCTGTTAATACAGGACTAGTAAAGGTCTGTTAATACAGGACTAGTAATACAGGACTAGTAAAGGCCCAGTGTTACAGACGTCTATATAGGTCCACTAATACAGGACTAGTAAAGGCCCAGTGTTACAGACGTCTATATAGGTCTGTTAATACAGGACTAGTAAAGGTCCAGTGTTACAGACGTCTATATAGGTCTGTTAATACAGGACTAGTAAAGGCCCAGTGTTACAGACGTCTATATAGGTCTGTTAATACAGGACTAGTAAAGGTCCAGTGTTACAGACGTCTATATAGGTCCACTAATACAGGACTAGTAAAGGCCCAGTGTTACAGACGTCTATATAGGTCTGTTAATACAGGACTAGTAAAGGCCCAGTGTTACAGACGTCTATATAGGTCTGTTAATACAGGACTAGTAAAGGCCCAGTGTTACAGACGTCTATATAGGTCCACTAATACAGGACTAGTAAAGGCCCAGTGTTACAGACGTCTATATAGG